>NW_005842645.1:626965-670530 GCF_000455745.1 Alligator sinensis | reverse complement strand
TGCTGACGGCTTAGAGGCACGGAGGTTGTTGCATTACTATTGCTAGGAGGGCTCAGTACATGCTGGGACTCCTTGGATGTGATAAAAAAAATAATTTACATTTCCATGCAAATATAGAACATTTAGTAGAATTAATAATGATAAATACAATGTACTTATGTATTGCAAGAAAAAAAACTCTCATTCAAAGGGAAAAATAAAAAATAAAAGTATAAGAAAAATAATAAAAAAAATAAAGAAAAGTAGCTAGCAGTTTATCACCTAGCTTTTACATTTTTAATTATTTGCTTTTAAATGGGCTCTGAAAATGTTTTAAAGTTTTTGTAAAGACTCGTTAAGTACTACATTTCATCCATGTATTTTCATACGATAGGATTTTTAAAATGTTGTACACCTTTGAAAAATATTGTTTCAATTTTCACTGTACTATACAAGCACCCTATAATAGTGCATTAAGTTACAATAAAATGTCACAATGAATCATCTGCGATATTTTCTCATCTCTTCCCCAAGGAATATATAATACCTATTTTATAGTTTCTTTTTAAATATATACGCTGTTGCATGTTTGCGTTGAGACAGAAAACTTGAAAAATGCATACACTGCACTTGAATCAAAAGGTTGCAGTTGTGAGATTAGCAATATCCTTTATTCCTCTAGAAGTTTGTTCCACAGTCCCTGCAAAAATGAGCTTGATTTTTATACTGGTGCTCTAATATAGTTAATATGCTTCATTAATCTCTTATTTAATTTTAAATGATTAAACCAGGAAAGTTCAATTGTTCCTCTATTTTTAAGCTACGATGAGATGTGCATTTACTATTAAGGTTATTTAATTGAATCAGATCTCCAGATCCATCTCCTTAACACAGCTCTTTTGGTGCAAGAGGAGCAGAAATCTGGCTGACCATTGTATCTGGGGATTCTGTGTGTGGCATGACGCTAAATCTGTGCCAACAGCTCCCAGCTTTGACACACATGAAGGGCTCTTTGATGGGCCAAATCAAGGGGACAGTACTTGGGACAGTACTTAAGGGACCATTCCAGAGGCTACTCCAAGTTACAAGAGCTTAGGTCTCAAACAGCTTTGGCCATAAGGGAAACTGGAAACTTGGCATAAAACCACTCTCTTCTCTTCACTACACCACACCGGGCACATGTTGAAATGCTAGGAATCTAGCACATTTTCTTGCTCAAACTGGAAAAGGTGAGCATGGGAGAGAAATAATGCATTTAGAAAAATACCTGAAGCAACAGGGCAGCCTATTTGTTTTACATGCTAGGCCATTTCCATAAAGATAAAGCGAAGGTAAAATGGTATTTAAAGTGTTTTTGAATATTCAGAATACAAAATCTTCAAGTGAAAATACTTAAGGGGAAGATAAAATTACTTTTCCTTTTTGGATAGCTAGAGCTTAATACTTCTCTGTCAAGTCTATACAGCCTGTCAAGTGCTCCAAACAGTTGCCTTACAGGACTCATTTTGTGAAAATCTGAGAACATTACTTACAGATTCTTCTTGAACAGCGAGTCCAATTGTTTCTGCCACAACTGCAGCCAAGTTAAAAGATGGTTTTGCAACAGGATAATTTGCTATCCCTTGTTTATCTGCATGGACAGAAACAGATGCCCAATTAATAAATTATAGTTACATGACAATATTTATTCTACTCTTAATCAAAGACTTTATAAAAAGTCAGAAGTAAACAAATTCAGCAAAGAAATTGAAAACCTTAAAAGTGATAGCAGTAGGCTAAGAAGTATGGGGCAAGGTCAAATTAGGGATTCCTTCTCTATGGGAAGCTACATTATTATACAGATAACCCTTTCACTTGCATGTAACTTCCAAAAATCAAAACAGAAGTTGCAATTTTAGGTTTTGCATTTAAACCATGAATGTCACAATGGTGGTAGGTAGGTAGGTAGACTAGTGGTAAGAGTACATACTTTGGTGTCAGGTACACCAGAATGTAACGATAGGTTTTTTAAAAAAAGTTTAAGATAACTAACTTTTCTAATATAGTACACATATGTGTAAACACAGCTCATCAGCAACTGGGACAACTGAGTTAAAATGATGTTTTAATAATCTTAGAAAAGCAGAGAGTAATGCAAAATTATTTTTCAGTTTGTCTTTAAGGTTGTACATAATGTACCTATTTAATTCAGTCATATAAATTATATCCTCAAAATTTTATCAATAACTCACTCAGCCCATTAAAAGATGATTTTCACCTTGTGAAAAGCTCACATTTAAAAAGTATAAAACTTTGTATATCAGTAATGCTCTTCAGATACAGAGATAACATCATTTCTATTTTTCTAAAATGAAAAATAGTGTTTTCATTATTTCAGAGGTAATTTGTTGGATAAATTGAATTAAAGACATTTGAGTTTTTCTACAAATTAAAAATGTTAAGTCTTACTAGAAGCTTAAATGTCAGATATATCCAATTATAAAATGTACAATATAAGAGTAATAAAAATCCAATCAAACTACAGTGGTAAATAATCAATACCTTTAAGTATCCAAAATGACCGCACTTTGTAAATAGAGTATTGAACTTTGTGACAATAACCTGGGAATATGAAAACAGTGAACAAGACAAAGAAGTGCAGAGGCCATTAAGTTCTCTTTGATTTCTGCATTGTACCCCAAAATTTTCTGTGTGTAGAATAAAGGAAATAAAACACTTGAATGGCAAACATGCATCTATTGAACAGTGAAGAGTAAACATTTATTGAAAAAGTAAACTCTGCATTTCAGGATGGCTCATTTAACCCATGGGTAGACCTATACATAGAAAAGCTATTTGGCTAGAAAACATTAAAAAAATCCCAGTCTTGCAGGAATACTTTCTGAAAAAGTACTGTCTTCTAGTGATATACACAGCTAAGTACTCCCCGCTTTCCTCTCCAAAAAACCAGAAATTTTCTGGAGATTATGTAAGAAATATGATGTAAAGCTTTTAAAGAATTGGAAGTAAAGAGGAAAAAATGATATATCACCTTATGATTGTGCAAAAAAAAAGCAACAAAAAAAACCAAACAACTGCAGGAACCAAACTGAAACATTTGGGACAGATTCAATTCCACCTATTAAACATCTAAAGTGAACTTAGGCATGTAAGTGCAATACCAGCCTCTTCAAATCCGTATCAGATTCACCCAAAGAACCTTGTCTGCCTATGTCCTTAGACCAACACGGCTACAACCTACAACCCTGAAAATCCATTAATACATCCACTTTTGTAACATGCCAGCATCTTACCTTTAAGACTGGGTCACAAGAAGCAGTAAGGAGAAGGAGAAGGGGGACCGGAACCACTTGCATACCTTTTACATTAAATATTTTTCAAGGACCTGAGCAGGGTGGAGCAGAATCACATTTGGGCACCTAAGTCTACTCCCATGCTTAATGTATGTAAGAGAATTGGCCCCCAAACTTTTAGTTAAAAAATTCTCATACTGATTTTGTACTGAGTGACTATAATAGAAAGAATCTGCACTAAAGCATCTCAAATATTCATAACAATTTTAGACCTAAAATGTAATTCACACAACACATAAGATAGAACTCCTATTTTATATATGGGAAAACAGATGCAGGAAAACTGAAACTAGATGTTTCTGGCTCCCCCACTTGACCCAAGACTGGAACATTTTGCCCACTTATTTAGCAAGTATTTCGACAGTAATTCTGTGATTAAAGATCACTTATTTTCCTGGTTCCTTAGTTAAATTGAAGACTAAAAATTGAGTTTGAGTTACTGGTTACCCATAACTTCCAGTGTTTCTTTATTATGAAATAAATAGAATTAAATCCGGTTGTGCATTTACTTGCTATAGGAGACAATTCTTGATCATAGGTGTCTGCTGCTAATATTTGTATTTCTTCTCCATGATGGTTATGTATTTGAGTAGATGATAATGGTACTTTTCCAAACTCTAGATAAAGAGATTAAAAAAAATTCCTATAATTAAACATGACCTGCCTTCTTAATTAATATTAGATACAGATATTCCTGGATGTTGGCTAAAAGAAAAAGGCTGCTACTTTAACTATTAGGGCAGTTAAAATTAAATTTGCAGAATGAATTGCAAACATGGCCTTTTACAGGGCAAAATAATAATCAATCATTTTCAGTCTTATGGCAAAAGCTTGTAACAGTAGTTAGTATACACTTTGTGATTAACATTTCATTTTTACTAGTAGAAAGAAAAGTGTAGTAAAAGCTTATATTTACATCTAGTTGCATGGTTCAGACATTTCATTTGCAGGATATATTCTTATTTCACAAGAAATATATTATCATACTAGAGGTGTTTAGAATACAATATTCAGATTAGCGTACAGATCACTACAGTATATGCAGTAAATCTTATTGGCTTTAAACTGTTGCATTAATGATAAAAAAATTACATTTTCTATGTATATGGTATCTTAGATCAAATTTCAATGAATCAAAATGGCTGCACTTCTATAGATCTAATGTAAAGGGTATACCTATAACACAGAAAAATGTTCTAGGCAATTCCTAGATTTAGATAGCCGGTTTGTTATAGCCTTGAAATAACTGGATCTAACTGATGGAATTTCTTTTGCTGTACACCAGGTGGTGCTACAAGCAAGCAAACACAGGATAAAATGCTGTCTGAAGTACCTTACACTGTGTGTTATTCCAAAAAACTGTAATTCAGGGAACTAGATGCCTAAATGATAAATTGAGGGCCTTGGACAGATCCTAACAAGTAATAATACCTGTTCTGCACAAGTGTTAACTTAGGGGAGAATTGTGCCTACCTAATCTTTTTCACTGGCAATGGTGTGCAAGACAAAACAAATACAGCTTTGACTTTAAATTATGATAACTAAACACTGGAATGTGCAAAATCTAAATCTTGAACCCAAGATTGCATTTTTTTTTTTTTGAGAGATGTTAATGGTCAAGTGGATCTGATACAGGAATTTCTGGGTGAAACACTATGGTTTGTCTGTGTTACGCCAAAGACCAGACTGGATAATTATCGTCCCTTCCTGCCTTAAATATCTATAAATCTATGAACACCTTGCAGAGATTTCAGTGCCACCAGTTGTTAAAAATAAAAAACATGTTTATTTCATAAGCTGAACAAGTTCAATCATGATGTCAGTGAGACCTAAATATGGACACCCATACACCATTTTGGCAGTTGCAATAATTCCCTTTGAAAAAGTAAGTATAAATTAAAGTAGCCAATATATTAAAATACCAAGTATGAGAGCAAGTTTGTTGATTATCCAGACAAGATTTGGAATGAGTTCTGGAAATAAGGTTCAGAGCTGTCGGAGTCCTGAAGAGAAAAGCAATATTTTAAAATGTCACCAATTTGTTGGTTACTAGTCTAAACTACTTTTCACCTTAGAACAAAGGTTAACTGTTTCAGTCCATAACCAATTTGTTTTATGGATTTAGAACATAAAACATTAAAACAACTTTTGAAAACAAAGTTAAATGCTGCTCGTTTTCTTTCCCCTTTAAAAAAATATCGAGAAATTCACTACAGAAAGAAATGAACACAACTCCTACCACTATTGTTTTCAGCATGCTCCAAATTTGGACGTTCTGTGTATCGGACATGCCTGTTTTCTCTCTTTCTTCGCAAACGATTAGCCATGGAAAGTGAAAAAGAGCGAACTGGTGAATCTGGGATGACCCCTTCCTCCAAATCCATTGTTTGTTGCTTTCTCCCCCTGAAGACAGAATTCAAAGCTAAAGTAAAACCAAGATAAAGAGCTAAATCTTTAATGATACACCTGTTATAAAAATCAATTGGTTAAAGAAAATGACACAATCAACAGATTCAGAATAGGTTGCCAATCAGAACACCACTATATAAATTAGTATAGTTATCATGACTTCAGAGCATTAGAAGAGACAGACCTATTAAGAAATTCAGACTCGCTCCACCAAGCCCGTGTACTATACAAACCCTCGTTCTTCAAGCCTTAAATCAACTTCTAGCTATTGTGGTAAGGAGCAAAATTTTCCTGGGGTCAGATTATTCCATAACAATTTACTACATGATTTTTTGCCCCTGCTGTGAATACTTATAGTTTTTTATGAAAAAAAAAAAAATACTACAATAGACGGATCACTGGGTCTGATCTGCTATTGCAGTTTGTGTGTGCCTCAAAGCATTGAAAGCTGTAACACATAACAGATGCTACCAGGCAGGTTTAAAGTTACTTAATAGCAATATTTGAAAAAAATTCCTTAACATAGGATTTGACTGTACAGAGGAATTCATGTAATTTTTATGAATTTTCTGAGAACCTTTCAGAAAGCCTGTATTCTGAGCTTTGCCATCTTTTAGAGAGAAGTAATCTGAATATATATTTAAAAAAAAAAAAATGCAGATTACTGGAAGCATCTCTATGAGATGCTGACTGCGCAGTAGCTGAAAAATACTGTGCAGTAGTGCATCACAGCACAGACCGTGCTAATATGCTACTACTCAGTATTGTTAAGCTACTATGCAGTAGCGTCACCTAAAAGATGTTCACCGGCGCTACTGAGCAGTAACTCTGGTTACTGCGCATTTATTTAGTCCTTGCTAATACAAGTACTAAATAAATGCGCACTAACAACTGCGCAGTATACTCTCATATAGACATACCCACTGACTACAAGTTCCACTTGCCCCTCCCTCGTCTGCTCTGAGTCTACTCACATGCAATGTGTAAAAAACTGATGTAAAATAAAATATATCTTTTTCCCAAATTGGTGTATCAAGAGGTGTAAGGGATCACAAGAAGACAGCTTTACTTCAAAGATATACCAAAGAGCTTTTTTTGACTCAGAAAGTGCACAGGCCAACCAGAGGCAATGTACTTCTTGACCTGGTCCTGGCCAAAGGGGATGACCTGGTGACCAACTTAAACTTAGAGGGTAGCCAAGGCAATAGTGACCATGAAATCATTGTGTTCATGGTCCATCCAAGGCTGACAAAACAGATACCAAGCTCAAGATACCAAGCTCAACAGATACCAAGCTTAGTCTTCAAAAATGCAAATTTTAGTAAGCTTAGGTCACTGGTAGAAAGTGCCCTGAGAGACCAAGAACCACAGGTAAAGGGAGCATGAGAAGAATGGTTGTTCCTTAAGGACACAGTCCATTCCCTTATGAAGAAAAAGTAGTAGAAGGGTCAAAAAACCCTCTTGGCTAAGCAGGAAAGTTGCAGCCCTCCGACAGAAAAAGAAAGAGGTATACAAACAATGGAAGCTTGGGAAAGCCTCTAAGGAAGACTACTTAACAAAGGCCTGCAATTGTAGAAACCAGATTAGGCAAGCTAAGGCAGAAACCAAACTAAACCTAGCTACAAGAATCAAGGAGAACAAGAAATCCTTCTTTAGCTACATAGGGAGTAAAAGGAAAACTAATGGGAGTGTGGGGGAACTACTCAATGCCTCAGGATACCTGGTCACTACCACTCAGGAAAAAACGGAACTCCTAAATGACTACTTTGCCTCGGTCTTTCACAAGACCAAGGGGAACAATACACCAGGTAGGGCACAGAACGAACAGGGTGGGATTGACACTGTTCCCACCACTGCCATAGAATTGGTGTACAATCAATTAAAGAAATTAGATGCATATAAATCAGGAGGACCGGATGAACTCCACCCAAGAGTGCTGCAAGAGTTGGTTGAAATAAATCACAGAGCCCCTGGCAAAGGTCTTTCAAAAAATCATCGACTCTGGAGAAATCCCAGAGGACTGGAAGAGGGCCAACGTTGTGCCCATCTTCAAGAAGGGGAAGCGTGAGGACTTGGGAAACTACAGGCCAATTAGCTTAACTTCTATTTCAGGGAAAATCCTAGAAACATTCAAAGAGGCTGTGTGTGACAAACTTGCTGAAGGCACGATACTGAGTGACAGCCAGCATGGCTTCATCATGGGCAGGTCTTGTCTGACCAACCTCATTTCTTTTATGATCAGGTGACTTGTCACCTGAATGAGAGAAAAGCGGTTGACATCATATACCTCGACTTCCAGAAAGCCTTTGACCTGGTATCCCACGAGGTACCGATCAGAAAACTTGAAGATATCAGGCTCAACTGCAGGACTGTCAAGTGGGTGCGAAACTGGTTACGGGGTAGGATGCAGACACTCCAAATCAATGGATCGGTGTTGCCCTGGTGAGATGTGGGCACTGGCATGCCCCAGGGGCCGACATCATATACCTCGACTTCCAGAAAGCCTTTGACCTGGTATCCCACGAGGTACCGATCAGAAAACTTGAAGATATCAGGCTCAACTGCAGGACTGTCAAGTGGGTGCGAAACTGGTTACGGGGTAGGATGCAGACACTCCAAATCAATGGATCGGTGTTGCCCTGGTGAGATGTGGGCACTGGCATGCCCCAGGGGCCGGTACTTGGCCCAGTGCTGTTCAACATTTTCATCAACGACCTGGATGAGGGGGTGAAAAGCCCATTGGCCAAGTTCATGGACAACACCAAGATATGAGGTTGCACGGACACACCCGCAGATAGGCTGCAGATACAAGCAGATCTAGATAGGCTGGCATGTTGGGTAGAATGGAACCAGATGCAGTTCAACGTAGAGAAATGCAAAGTGCTGCATCTGGGAAGGAAGAACCCCCAGGACACCTACAGGCTGGGCAATGCTAACCTGACCAGCACTACAAATGAAAAGGATCTGTGGGTGACAATAGAGCCCAGCACGAATATGAGCCACCAATGGGACACAATAACCGTTAGCGCCAATAAAACTCTGGCATGCATCAATCGATGCATCTCCAGTAAAACAAAAGAAAAGAGGAGATTCTCCTGCTTTACTCAACATTGGTGCAGCCGCATCTGGAGTATTGCATCCAGTTCTGGGCGCTGCACTTCAACAAGGATGTGCTAAAGCTCGAGGGGGTCCAGAGAAGGGCCCACCCGTATGATCAGAGACTTGCATGGCAAGCCATATGAGGAGAGGCTTAGGGATCTCGGACTCTTCACCCTAAAGAAAAGAAGGCTGAGAAGGGACCTGACTGTGGCTTAACGCTATATCAGAGGCGTACATCAGGGGCTCAGTGAACAACTGTTCACCAGGGCGCCCTGGGGAAAAACTAGAAACAACAGCCACAAACTCCTGGAAGATAGTTTCAGGCTGAACATTAGGAAAAAACTTCTTCACAACTAGGGTGTTCAGACTATGGAACAAGCTCCCCCCCAGAGGTGGTACAATCACCTACCCTGGAGGTCTTCAAGAGAAGACTGGATGGTCACCGGGCTGGGGTCACCTGACCCGGGTCACCTGACCCCAGATGTCTTTTCTGCTCATGCAGGGGGCTGGACCTGATGCTTCTTCAGGGTCCCTTCCAGCCCTATGATTCTATGACATTTGTTTTAGAGCTATGTAAAGAAGCAGCTTGTTTACTCCTCTTGTACTTCCTAAGAATACCTTTTACTATCACATGGGAAAAGAAAATGAGAGAAAAGATAAGACAGTGACAAGGATAACTAACTTAGATTGCTGTTGTCACTGGCATTACATATCATTTTGACCTCTCAAGGGAAAGCACGACTTGGAGCTACTTTCCCATCTTTAGAAACCAGGATGTGAGTTCAAAGCTCAAAAAAAGGGAAGACATTTGAAGAAAAGCTAAGCTTGCATTAAGCAGTGAGGTCTTCTGGAAAATAAACAGGTAGCACAATAGAAAAATGCAGAAATTCATCTTAGCTTTATCAACAAGAAGCATCACTTGTTGGGCTTACTTGGTTTAACTTTGAAGTGAGTTTGAAAGAGATCACATTCATTTCTTTGAACTCCTACAGGCTAGTCCTAATGTGCAATTTATACTTCTTTTTTTTAAATACATGATCAAAAACAATCCTGCAGTCTTAAAGCTTTGTCATTAGTTATACAATTAACTTTGCTTGACTTCACATACTTTTGAATACTTCAGACGTGGTGACAGAACTTCAGAAAGACAAACGCTGTTCCCCTATACATCTGTATGGATTTTGTCCCTGCTCAGAAAAAGGAGAGTTTTCCCCTCAGTGTGTAGTAATATCTTGTCATTACCACCTGGAAGCTTATCATCCCTGATTGCTACCAGTCAATGCCTAGCTAGTGTGGTGCTGATTAAGCACTGCAGGCTGTTGCAATGGAGATTCTTAATTGCTATGAAAATGGTGCTGCTGCCCCCATGCCATAAAATTTGGCAGGACATAGGAGATTATCGACAATTTTGTATATGGAATACTGAAAAGCTATATATGCCTGTTGTTACAGCCCTGCTAAGCCAAAGACTATTAATAGGAAGGGTATTATTCTCCATGATACCTCAAAGTCCCCAGATCACTGTGGAAGATTCAGCAATATTAATATGGGCTGGTATAGCAAGGCAGACTAGTATATTTGGAAACTCTGGCTTGTTTGCTGGAATGAACTAGGTAGTCCCTAAAAGGCATTTACAGACATGCTCTGAGGGTGGGTGCTTTAATTAAAGCAGCTCTGAGCCCTGCGGCCCAGACAGAATGGCCTGGCGGGCCGCATTTTGCCCCCATTAGGGTCTGCTGAAGTGTGGTAATTACCACCACTCGATTAATTGAGTCTGCTCTGACGTGCTGTAATTATAGTGCATCGGTATGTGTATAGGCACCCTAAGGTGACAGACATCTTGCCCTACCTTCTTTATTAAACCATTTGCCCATAACTCTTTATGGTTTTCCCCTGGGATTTGTTTAGCATTTCATGAAGCATCTAGTTTACCTGTCCCCATTGAAAGATCTGCTAGCCTTTTGAGGACTGAGAACCTACACCCTGATAAAGCCCTTTTCAAATGAATGGATCATCACATTCCAGGTGCTAAGGCCAATACAAAAATGTAAGTACCTACAGCTCCAAGTCACTCCACTTGGATTCCCTTGAAAACTGCTAGATGTGTTCCAAATATCCTTTAAAAATATCTAAAAAAAAAAAAAAAAAATCTTTTTTAACAATTTCTTTGCTTCCATTTTTTTTGTGCAGGGACCGGGACTCCCCCCACCAAGATTTGGGACGGACTCGGGAAAGACTCTGCCAGGCCTAGGGTCAGGGAGGACCAAGTTAAGAGAACTTCTGGAGGGGCTGGATGTGTTCAAATCAGCAGGTCCAGATGCCCTCCACCCCAGGGTGATGAGGGAATTGGCAGGGGTTATCAAGGGGCCCCTGGCACAGCTTTACGAGCACTCATGGTGCTCTGGCCAGGTGCTGGATGACTGTAAGAGGGCCAATATGGTCCCCATCTTCAAAAAACGGAGGAGGAAGGACCCAGGCAACTATAGGGCTGTTAGTTTTACATCGATCCTGGGGAAGCTCTTTGACATTATCAAGGAGCACATCTGTGAAGGGCCAGCAGTGCAGATGATGCTCAGGGGCAACCAGCATGGTTTCATTAGGGGCAGGTCCTGTCAGACCAACCTGATTGCCTTCTATGATCAGGTCACAAAAATCACTGGACACAGGTGTCGCGGTGGATGTAGTCTTTCTGGACTTCAGGAAGGCCTCTGACACTGTCTCCCACCCCATTCTTATTAAAAAGTGACTGTGGCATTGATGCCTACACAGTCAGATGGATAGCAAATTGGCTGAGGGGCTGCTCTCAGAGTGGTAGTGGAAGGGTCATATTTGACCTGGAGGGATGTGAGCAGTGGAGTCCCCCAGGGTTCAGTCCTTGGGCCTGCACTGTTCAATTTCTTTATTAGCGACTTGGATGAGGGGTGAAAAGCACCCTGTTTAAATTCGCGGACGACACCAAGATTTGGGGTGAGGTGGGCACGCTAGAAGGGAGGGACAGGATACAGCTGGACCTGTGACAGGTTACAGGGATGGGCAAATGGAAATAGGATGGGATTCAATACTGACAAGTGCAAGGTGCTGCACTTGGGTAGTAGGAACCAGCAGCATACCTATAGGCTGGGGAACACTCTTCTCGAAAGCACAGTAGCAGAAAGAGATCTTGGAGTCATTATCGATTCCAGCGTGAACATGGGCTGCCAATGCGAGGACACGGTCAGTAGGGCTAACTGCACCTTGTCGTGCATCCACAGATGCATTACAAGCAGGGCCAAGGAGATGATCCTCCCCCTCTATGCGACACTGGTAAGGCTGTAGTTGGAGTATTGCACCCAGTTCTGGGCGCCGCACTTCAGGAGGGATGTGGACAGCATTGAGAGGGTCCAAAGGAGGGCCACTCGCATGATCTGGGGACAGCAGGGCAGACCCTACGAGGAGAGGCTACAGGATCTTAACCTGTTCAGCCTTCTCTCGTGAAGGCTGAGAAGAGACCTGGTGGCCATCTATGAACTTACTAGGGGGGGACCAGCGGGGAATGGAAGATACCTTGTTCCCCTGAGCGCCTCCCAGAGTAACAAGGAATAACGGCCATAAGCTGTTAGAGAGTAGGTTCAGACTAGACATTAGAAGGCACTACTTCACAGTCAGGGCGGCTAGGATCTGGAACCAACTTCCAAGGGAAGTGGTGCTGGCTCCTACCTTGGAGATCTTTAAGAGGAGGCTTGATGATTACCTAGCTGGGGTCACGCTCCACCCCCTGCCCCGGGCAGAGGGTCGGACTAGAAGATATGTAGGGTTGGAAGGGACCGTGCATCTATGAATCAAATTACTACTCCATAGCCTGGAGGGCTGGCTGTCTGTGTTAACATACTGTAAATTTAGTAAAATTATGCAGTCATTTTTATAAAGTCAAATGTATTAGAGTGCCTTTAGTTTGCTAAATGTTTCTGGCAAATACCTCCTGAAATCATTTATCTCCCGCTATCTCAGATACAGTAGAACCTGAGAGCTTTAATAAAGCCGTCAGCTGACAACTTTCCATTGGATATTTTCTTCTTCTGCATGCACTGCTACAGTAAATACTGGTATACGTGCCAACCACTGCATGCAATTTTTTAATCATTATATTGCCAACAATTTCAGCATGGGTGGGTATGGAGGGCAGAGTAGATTGGTGTGCTGGGCTGACCACACAGAGACAGGTCAAGAAGGGGCACATAGAAATGTGACGTGTGACCCAAAAAAATAAAACATGAAAGTTTTCACGTGTTGAAAGTGCAAGGGTGAGGGGTGCATGATAAATGGATTATGGAAAGCAGTTTCTTGCTCTGCCCAAGAGGGCAGCAGACAGACTGTCATCAGAACTCTCCTCCACAGCAGTTTCAGAAGAGTTATTGTATAACATCCAAATCTGCCAAGCCACAGAATCCATGTCCTTGTCATCACAGGATTGCTCCCTTAGGTGCCCAATTTTGAAACAAGTATTTTAGGTGCTGTTGCACCTGAAGGAATATTACTTCTCTCTTACATGCAACATCACCTTGGTGTAATAAGTACATATTACACGTAATATTTTTGCTACCACCTTGCAAGCTAAAGATCAATTGTTGCCCATTTTTAGTCTGAGTCTCTTTCAAAATGAATACTTTCCTGAAATTTCTCTTCTAAGAATTTAATTTTAGAAATCTCTTTTCTAAAATCTCATACTAAGAAGAAAGAACAACCTGATTGTGCACAGCAGTATATGTGAATAATGGAGATGATGAATTTATAATGCATATTCATAGAAATCAAGATAATTTAAAAATGTTAAGTCACTGTTACTCCCCATGCATATACATTTATGTAGTGAAAAATAACAGAAAATGCTGCATATTGAGTTGGGAAGATGTTCCCTTTCATCCGTTAATTCTGAATGACAGTGTACTATCATTGGACAATTTATTAAGAGACATGATTCAAATGTGAGGAAGTTAAACACTCATTTATATTTCCAGGAATTAAATGTTTAGGGGGAGAAGGGAAGAAGAGGGAGAAAGGAAGAGCCAAAACTTACTCCATCTGCTTTTGCAGTTGCTGAAGCTGTTCAGATATCTTTTTATTTTCATCATGCAAGTTGTTTTTTTCATTCACTGCAATATATAATCAAAAGTCAGCACACCCAGTATTTTTCACTTTTGTCAGTGAAATTTACTTTTGTTATTTTCTTTAACAAGACAAGGGAGGTGAGAGATTAGATCATTACACAATTTTAACCTATAAATTCCTACACTTTCAGCAGACCAACACAGCTACCAAGTACACTTTCAGCTGCCATTCAAAACCAAGCATTCATAAATTAGTCATGTATAGTGTACAATTGCTTTTTTAAAAGCAATGCTACCAGAAAGTATTGGATCACAAAGATCATTACATTACTTTTTCCAAGTGAAAAAGACTGTGACTTAATTGTCTACATCAGGGCAGCAGGCCACGAAAAGTAAAACAAATCACCCCCTGCCCCCCCAAAACAGTAGAAAGAAATGGTGAAAAAACTCAGCTATGTCTGCCAACAAGAACAAGTGTAAAGTTCTGTACCTGGGATGGAACAATTGCATACACAAGTATAGACTGGGGAAATTAATAGTTAGGCTGCAGTACTGCTTATATGGACCTCAGGGTTACAGTGGACCATAAGCTGAATATGAGCCAATAGTGTACACTTGTTGTAAAAAAGCAGCCAACAGCATGCTGGGTTAAATTAACAGAAGTGTCACTTTCAAAGCAAGGGAAATGATTCTTTTATTATGTTCAGCATTGGTGGGACCTCACCTGGAGTACTGTGTTCAGTTTTGGGCCTTACACTTCAAGAAGGATGTGGACAGGTTGGAAAGAATACAGCAGAAAGCAACAAAAGTGATTAGAGGCCTGGGAAGCTTGACTCAAAGAAATACTGAAAAAACAAGGGTTATGTAGTGTGGAGGAGAGCAGATTTAAGGGTGGTTTAATAATTCTTCAAGTACCTGAAGGGCAGTTATAGAGAGGATGAAGATGGGCTTTTCTCTGTGGCCACTGCGAACAGGTGTAAGGGTCATGGCCTTAAACTGCAGCAGAGGAAATTTAGGTTGGATATTAGGAAGAACTTTTAAACTTTAAGGGTGGCCAAGCATTGGAACAGGATACCTAGAGAAGTTTCAGAATCTCCATTCCTAGTAATTTTCAAGACAAGGTTAGACAGACACTTGACTGGGATGGTTTAGTCAGGGATGATCCTGCCTTAAGTAGGACCTCATGAGGTTCATTTCAGCCCAACATTCCTGACTTACATCTTTGATGTCATCCCTTCCTACTTTTCCCCACATTTCCCAGAAAAACTTCAAATTTGTATATATTCAAGCTCATTTCCAGGTCTTTCCTCAACCTGGGTTGAACAGCAGCAACCATATTTTCCAGACCATTATCTTTTTTTTTTTTTTTTTTTTGCTTCTGTTATTTTTCTTGTTGCTTTCTTTTCCTCTTTTGGGGTTCTTCTATACAAGTTTTTTGCTCTTTGTTATATGGCTAGGACACAGTATTGCCATCTTGCCTAAAAGTAACAGTGAAGGGTTTACAAGTCCCTCAATACTCTAATGTGGGATGAGCTGCCAAATCAGATCTCTTCCTGCTCTCCAAGAATTACAAATTGAAAAATCCTGGACAATTTAATATTTTGTACAACACTGCCGTCATCAGTTAGAACAACTCTACGCATTCTCTATAATATAAATATCTGATACAAAAAAAATCTTAAGTCCTTGTAATCAACAACTTCTGCTGTTAAACAGAGAGAACAGAAGATCCCAATTAATGATCATTATGCCATTCATAAATTTATACACTTCTATTTTATTCCGTTATTATTTTCCTTAAGGAGGTAAACGTTGGTCTTTCCAATCCCTCTCAATGAGAATTTTTCCATGCCCCATTTCATTCTCACCACTGTCACCTGAACCCATTCTGCCATTCTGGGATTACCAGTATTATACACAGGAATCTATACGAAGACACACCACTGATATAAAAGCATTAGGATATTCATTGTTTAATTCAAAATTGCATTTCTTTTACATCTTAGTCTTTTTTGATCACAAGTGCACATGGAACAGATGCCTTTAATGAGCTGTCTACAGTCACACATAAGTCCTTTCTCTGAATCAACAGTTAAAACTTAGGGCGTGCTTACAATGACACGACATCACCCAAAATTACTGCCAAAAAAATAAGCTCCCTCATCTACTTCCACTATGAATGATCCAAAGCTGGAAATTCAGTGGGTGGGGAGGCTCCAGGGAGCCTGCCACTGCTGCTCCTGGACCCGTACCCATAGAAACCTTTAAAATGCATACTAGCACATGTAGTTTAAATGTTTCCCTCTAATATACATTACCTTGCAAAGGCTCTCTCTCTGTTTCTCAGTCAGCCAACTATATGTATGTTACATATAGCTCAGGTTATAACATATTTACTCAAAAATAAGATGATCCCAAATTTCAGGTTACAACCCCCAGTACTTAGATTCCATGTGAAGAAAAATCTTACTTTGGTATATATATTTTTTAATAAACAGAACTACTGCATGAAAACTATAGTAATACCATTAAGTCATAAATTCAACATTAACTTCAATTTAAACATTATCTTAACTTAATCTATATTAGGTTCTGTCTAGAACCTGGTGGATGCTGCTCCATCCTTGGAGCCTACAATTTAGGACTGGTCACTTTTACATGCATACTCACTCTCACACCCTTCACTGTTCTCATCTTCTCCCTCATCTTCCCACAAAACATCATCATCAGTTCCATCCATGGCACTGGATGTAAAGCACTTCTTGAAGCCTTTAATAATGGATTCTGAAGATATCTTTCCGTAAGAAATGAGAATCCATTGGCAAAGAAGTGCTATGGTTGGATTCTTAATCTTCCTACCAGGCATGTGGTTCCCTGCCAAAAGCCAGTCTGAGTACCGACCCTGCAAATGGTCCTTAAAGAGCTTATTCACTACAACATCCAATAGTTGGAGTTGAGATGTCATACCAGCAGGTATGACTACAAGATCACAATTCACTGACTGAATTTTTGCTTTCACATTCAGTATTAAAAATCCTCTGAAAGAATCTAACACTAACATTCCTCTTTTCTTTAGCAGTGCCCCAGGTCTCCGTTTCCACACAACATCTAACCAGTCATTCATCAATTCACTTGACATCCATCCTTGTTCCTGGCATCTGGCCACTATTCCTAATGGCAGCTTTTATTTTAGCACAGTTTTTCATAAAAAAAAAAAAAAAAAAAAAAAAAATTCACATAGGGTGGCAATTTTCTCTCATTTCCAATACTTCTAACATCACTGTAATTCACAACTTTTCATTTTCCTGTATTTCTTATAATTATGAATTTTGCACCTCATCGATGGTGACATTGCTTGGCATGTAAAAACAGACTGAAGTCTTATCAGCATTACCTACCTGGCTCTGCAGGTAATCATGAGTTTTGCATAGTCCAATGCTGTATTGCTGCATTTCAACAAGTTTTTTATTGCAGTCTGATGGTGATTTTTGTGCAAGTAACGTTCTTCAGCTCAGAGCTAAGCCACTACATCACATCATTCAGATATACCACTCACTACTTACTTTGAATTTTTGAAGGAGAATGTTCAATTCTTTTGCTACTTCTAATGCCTTGAGTTGAAGAACTTTGCCAGTGATTGACATTCCTGAAACTGTTGAGCAAGTTTTCTAGTATGTTTAAGAAAAGAGAAAGGAGGGAAAGTGACCTTGTTTTGGACTCCCAAATGTTTTCCATGTGGACTTGGAATTCTCAAGTTTTCCTTTTAATTTTGTCTCTATCAATGCTCATTTGCTTCAGTAACGTTATACTTCCTTCGCACCTCACAATTATTTGTTTTTTCAGTATAAGTTATAACTTTAATTTTAAAGTTTGTACCATAACTGCACCTCATTCCTTTTGGTATCTTCACATTTGTACTGCTACTACTTCTTTTTTCTACATGGTCTGTCATGGGGGTTTCCCCTGCCACCATGCATCCTACAGAATTTACCATGGGTCTCTACGCTTTTAAGTTTGGGCCAGCCAGTGGTGATCAGGCCCTGTAATTTGCTCCTTTCCCTGCTACTGTCAGATGCACCCCTTCCACCTGTCCCTCTGCCGGGTGCCTTGCTGCTGTCAGGTGCCTCACTGTGTGCTGGTTCCCTTGCCGCTGCTGACTGGAGTTTCACTGTGTGCTAGACCCCTCACTGGTCTGCTCATGCAGGGTCCCTCATCACCGCTTCTGGGTCACTGAGTGCTGGATCCCCCACCAGTATGCACGTTCTAGGTCCCTTATCATCGCTGCCAGGTCCCTCACCACCACATGCTGGGTGCCTGACCACATGCTGGGTCCCTTGCTATCACTGCTGGGAGCCTTGCCATGTGCTGGATCCTTTGCTGCCACTGCTAGGAGTCTCACTGCATGCTGGATACCTTCCTACTGCTGCCTGGAGCCTAGCCATGCATTGGGCGTCTTGCTGCATGCTGGGTTCCTTGCTGAGTACTGGGTCCCTCGTCAGCATGGCTGGCCCTGCGGGTCCTTTCTCCCCGAGTGCCAGCCAGCACCTGCAGGGTCCCTGCCTGCTCCATGCTTGGTTAGCCTTTCCCCACAGCATGATGGGTACCTGGCAGGCAGGTGATCAGGTCACTTCCAGATGCTGCCTGGCTGGTGGGTGCTGAGGCAACTTAGCGTGTGCTGGCCAGGCTCCTTGCATGCATCTCAAAATGAACCGGCAGGTGCTGGTTAGACACTATCCCCACACCATGAGGGATATCTGGGCCAGCACGTGCTAAGTCACCATGATCTGCTGCCCCAACAGCAGGTGCTGAAGAAAACTGGCACACAGCAAGGAACCTGGCCAGGCTGCCATGATGTGATGAGTTGCTCTGGCACTCACTGCTGGGGCAGCAGATCAGAGCAACCCAGCATGTGCTGGCTAGAAATACTGCATGTTGCGCTGGCTGGCACCTGCTGGGTCACTTTGAGCTGCATGTAGGGTTTCCAGCCAGAGGGTACTGAACCAACTCAGCACACACTGTGGAGGCAGCAGCAGCTTAGAGTGACTCTGCACCAGCTGGCCAGGAACCCTGCATGCTAAGGGGATCTCAGGTACCCTCTGCTGGCTGGCCATATGTATTTTGATTTCACATAAGTCTTACGTGATAAGATAAGGCTTGATTTTCCCCATGTTGAATGGCAAAAAAACCTTGTCTTATAATTGAGTAAATATGGTATATGCTCCTGGAAGTCACTTTTGTAGTCTAGTTGCAAGCAACAAAAGCAGGAGACACAAACTTGGTAGGGAAGAATTTTGCCCAAGCACATGTCATACTAAACAGTTTCAAAATGAACTTCAGCTAAAGCTGACAACCAGCTATGGAATACTTTACCCAGAGTTGCAATACAGATCAAGGATCAAACAACTCTTTCATGTCTGCTCTTTTTTTCAGTTTTGCCATCCATCTTGCCTAGAATTTTCCTATTGTCAACCTATCCTCTAATCTAGAGCAGTGGTTTTCAATCTTTTTTTTCATATGTAGATCCCTAAAAAAAGTTGAATGGAGATGTGGACCCCTTTGGAAATGTTGAATGGAGGTAGGGACTCCTTTGAATTGTAAGTGTTGGTATCAATACTTTTGATCAATCATAGTCATCCTTTGTGGACCCCTTAGACATAGCATGTGGACCCCCAGGGGTCCACGGACTACAGGCTGAAAACCAGTACTCTACAGAGGATCCCCTGACCAAAGCTGTCCCTGCTTTTTTCAGAAAGGTGGTGTAGAAAAAGATTAACAGATTTAGCTCCTACTGGCCACATCCTTAAGCTATCCTCTGCTACAGTCAAAAGAAGAGTACACAGGTGGTAATGAGCATCCTTCATAGATTCATACATTGTAAGGCCAGAAGGGACCTTTGAAGATCATTGGGTCCAGCTCCCTGCACCAAGCAGGCAAGATAACCTTGTTACCCTTCTAAAGATATCCACTCCATCCCCCACATCCCAAGAGAGTACTGAAGCAAAAATGCAGCAATTCTGTATCATTGGACTTTCCAAGCCAATGGGATTTCAGAGGCATAACAAACAGCTAGGCACCTGGGACAGCTGCCAAACACAGGGACAGTAGTGACTTCTGGTTGCCACTGTGCCACCAGCATGATCACTTAGCTAAGGCAGCAGCCATTTTTCTCCCCCCACACCTGCCTCCCCATGTCAAGTTGGTGCCTGGGGAGGTACTACAGTTACACTACTAGGATTTCAGGAACAACACTGAAATCCAAATTAAGAAGAGACTAATAACCAAGGGGGTTATAGTCTAAAGATCACAGATGGGAACATGGTTTCCTTGCTGAATTTCTTATAGAATGAACATCAACAAAATTATCTCAAATGTTAAAAATATATGATATGCCAGTTTACCAACAAGGCAGCAACATTTGTAACAGACTATATTTTGTCTTAGGAATAATTCCTATGGATAAAACTCACTAAGCTCGGTGATAAGTTTAAGATTCTGTTGCCGGATATTTTCAAACTCCTGCTGTTTCTTTCTCATGTGTTCCTCCGTTACTGCACAGCGATCACATAATCCTGCTCTTAATCTAGGTGGAGATTTAAAAAAGTTTTCCATCGTTAAAGATAATAACATATGTCAGACATTGGTATTTCATTGGCTTTTGGAACAATAAATAATAATAAACTGCTGACAAACACATGGTACCTCACTAGTTCAAATTTTATTCTTTGATGCATTGTTGCTTTGAACTTTTGTAGGCAGAACAAATATAAAGGAAATGCCGATGATTGGTTATACTTAAAATCTGTGGTTCTCAACCTTTTTAGACCCAAGGTATCCCTCAGAAGATGTAGCTGTAAGCTTTCACTCATTTTTTGATGAAGAAAAAAAGTAGAGCAATTCTTCTGTTGCAAAGAACTCAGACCACAACAATGGTTGGCTGGAATGTTTTTGACACTATACTTTCCTATTTGAAATCTCTGAGTTTAACCCATGAATCACCTAACAGCACTAATATTATGTTGCATTCTGAAAAGGATCTTATAGCACCCTGGTTGCAAATTACTGCTTTGCATGGCCAAACCACAAGATGAGCCTAATCAGGGGAAGGTGGGAAGGGCCCTGATCTGAGTCTGTGGGGCTTGGGAATTTGGCAGTGGGGGAGGAGTGGCAATACTACTTGCCACTGCTCCTCTGCCACCAAATTTCCTGGCCCATGGGGAGCCCTATGGGCTGGATGCCAAGGATCACAGGCTGCATTATGGCCTACAGGCTGGAGGTTGAGCAGTCCTAGTGTAAAGATAAAATGATCACCGACTGTATTCAGCTTACTAGCTATTAACGCTATTAACATTTAAAGTTATATGCATTATAATGTGATACACAATGAAGCCACCTTCCTTACCCTCTCAGCAACCACTAGGTTCAAGGCCCCTGGCAGACGTGCAAGTAAAGGTGCCCTGGGATCCGATCTGTGATTCCCGCAATCTCATTTCCTGGAATGCATGATGTGCACACACATTTTTGGTGCAATAGTTGTGTGGTTTATTCCTCATTTTATCAAATCATTAATTGCATTGATGTGTGGCTAGGAAACAACTTCGGATGTGATCAACTGGTTAATCACGTCTTAAGTGCAATGTGTGTTGAGGCCTTGATACCCTAACATCTATCTTTGCCAACACAGGTTTTCTTCTCTCTACTTATTTCAGCAGTTTACTCAAGTCACCTGTTTACACAGATTTCTTTTTTGTAGACCTCAAGAAAGACATTCCACTTATATTTTGTATAAACAGTATGATACCAGGCAGATAATTAAATTTAATAATGGTTACCTACAGCTTTGGATCTACAAATTATGCCACAGTAAGATGTATATTGAATGTAAAACATCAAAAATAATTTAAAAAAGCCAAAAAGATATATAATATGCACCTGTAATACCCACTCCATGTGGAATACCTCCAGGTGGCCAATAACTTACACACTGATCCAAAGCTCCATGAAGTCAATGAATCCACTGACTTCAGCAGGCTTTGGTCAAAGTGCTTAAAATATATCTGTGGTCAGAAAAGGATTTGGTATAAAGAGCACATTCTTACTCAATATATTTGCTCCTATTAAGTCACATTATTTGTTTTATAAGCAAAACCAAATGTTTATTTACAATTCCAAGCAAGGAAATGCTAACACTATTATGGAAGACACATCTGAATTCTGTTTTGCCAGCAAAATAACATAACTCTTTTAAGTAATAAATTATATAATTTAAGAAACAGAAAGAACAACTGAATTTTCAGACCGACAGCTGAGCATTAGCAGGAACAAACGTCTTGGTTTGTAGTATCAGACATACCCAATATATAAGACTGGAGAAAAGAGTATACAATCTGAATATTGAGACATTACTGTCACTTGCCTGACTAACAACTGCATTATAAGCACATAGTAGTCTGAGAGTCAAAGTTACTACTTGCAATCCAGTTCCTCTCTTTGAAACAGTTTTAAGTGCTCCTGAGTTTTTAAAACAAGAGTACTTTGTCTGTATGCATAATCAAGCAAGTCCATCCACTTGTGGATGTTCCATAATCTTGCCCATGTGAGGTCAAAAGTTCAGGACATAAACTGTTGACTGGGTTAACCACTACTTCTTTCACTAAGGATTTCAAGCTCTCTAGTATCAGATTTTTACCTGCCACTGAATACTGAATGGCCGAGAAGTAGGGGAACAGTAATCTCAGCATACATACAACCTCCTCCTTTTGCTAGTCTTTACAGAGCAAATTTTATCTACTCTACACTTTCAAAAATGAAAAGATCTGGGGTATTTTTATATGCATTTGGTTTTGCATATTAAGCAAACAAAACAGCAATATGGCATCCAAACTTAGCAAAAGGGGAAAAAGTAGAATGGAGTGGTTGAGGATGAGACAGACAGACAAAGCAAATGTATTTTTTTCAGAGATCTATCTCCTTTAGATTATCTCAAATCTGAAATAATATTTAGTTATCAGGAGTTTTAAAATGTAATCTAATACAGGCTCCCTGTTCCATTTCACCATTTCCTTTATAACTCTGGGAAGGATTTTGTCTCGTGTCTCAGTGTTTCATCAGTATTTAAATGCACTCATTTCTCATCAGCCCATTAAACTTACTTCTTACAATGATTTTTATTGAGGAACTTGCCTGGATATTGCAAAATGTTCCCCTAAGTCAATTTCTTTCACTGCTTTTTGTTTATCTATAGGGTACTAAGTACCATGGTACCGGAGAATGAATAACATTATGTAAAAACAATTCAGTCAGAAGGATTTACACGCTCCAGTTCTCTAAACAATATAATTTTGATTACACTATAAAAACACAAAATACATCTGGACCACTCTCCTCAAAAAAAAAAAAAATCAACCAACCAAACCCCCATTTATTTACCTGTCTTCTAAAACTTTGATAGTGTCATGAAGTGCCTTTTGTTGCTCTCTCAGCTGCTGGTTTTTTGTATAAAACTCTTCAAGCCTCTCTGCATCCCTAAAATAAGAGAGAGGGGTAAATTCTTGTAAAAGCAGATGTTTTTAGTTGAGATTGAGTCATTACATTTCAATGGAGAATGCTGTGTGTGGCTATAACGCACTTGCTATTGAATGCTCCTTTCTTCTCTCTGAGAAATGCAATTGGTAATCAAAAAAATATTAAATTGAAATGAAAAAATATTCAATATCATGAAAAGCAGAATAACTAGTTATGTATGCCATGGCTATAGGTTGATCAAGGATAGCATCAAGTTGGATGTTTAGTCATTACCAGGGATTGAGGTATTCCATTTGCTGTGGAAAAATGCGGATTTTCTCCTGTAAAGGAGAAAAAAAACAACAACACAGGAAACTGCAGGTTTCCCTTTGCAGGCTAGCAGAGTTCCAACTGGCAGGGGGCTCAGAGAAGCAGAATGCAGGAGGCACCACATGCATGTGTTCACATGCAGTCTCATGTAGATGCCCCTACTAATAGCTAAGACATAGCATGATTGGTTTAATTAGTTGATCCTCCTTGTGAGTATTACTGTTGTGCGGTCTGTGAGTATCCATAACCAAATACCATATTTTAAATGTATTATACCCTGTTTACATTATTTGCCAAGTGATATTTAAAATATTATATTTATAATGGAATTATGTTATTTATAATTATATACAAGAAAAACAAACACTTTCTTTTAATCTACAGAAGAGTTAAGATTTTTTCCATCATCATCAAGGCAGGCTATTTACAGGAAACCATGAAAATGAATGATAAATTTCTGCTTAATGCACAAAGCAAATTAAAAAAAAATTGCTAATTTCTTTCAATGATCTTGGGTAAAATCTGTAACTACTTCATATATGTATAGACAAATACAATTTTCAGGTTGGCACTGTCCCTGAAATGTTACCAACTACATTTTTCACTTTACTAATTTTGGTGGGATGCTGGGAAATTAGTATTCACAGATCAATTAAGTGAATGAGGTAGTGAGAGGCATCAGAAATATATTATCCATATTTAATTGATTTAGAACAAAAACATGAATGCTTTTTGAGTCCCCTTATTACTTAAAAAGTTAGTGTGTGCAAAGATTGCTGGCCACTACAGCTAGCAAGGGAGCCTCTGAAGTACCCAATCCTGAAACAGATGTGCAGACTCTTGGGTACTTGTGGCATGAAAGTCAGAGACAAGCTGTATGAACTTTTCTGATGTTTTAAGGAAAAGAATACCACGCCTTTTCAGGTCTACTTTATGATTCATGAAGAGGCAATGAAAGAAATTCCATTCCCCCCCACCCCATGTCCCATTTATGTAACAGAACACTAACCTGGGTATCTTGTTTACACAAAGATGGTAGTTCAACAACAACATGTAAAGAACAAGGTCTGAAATTAGGAAAAAAGCAGGCAGAATAACTCATAAAGATGGTGAAGCACCCCATTCTGAGAATCAGTATATTTAGTAATCTAATCCTAGATTTATATTCTCATGCTGTAAAATGGAAGGAACAGAAAAAGAGGTTTTTAACATTTTGGTGCTGCTTGACAAAAGTGACTGACATTTTGGCTATGAAGGCAGTCTTCGTAATGAATGGTCTCTGACCCTGCATTTACAAGATCATTAGCTTCACTGTTGAATCAGGGTACAATATAAGGAGCTCATTGTCAGCTGGTTATCAACTCTGAAATATTAAACCTCAGGTATTCAAAAGCATCAGGGAGAACAAGAGCTCCCATATAAGGCTATTGTCTCCAGAATGTGGTAATTGTAGAATGATTCCAGCAAACAATAATTTAGTCATTTGGTCAGGTATGTGTGAAGTCACAGCAGAATATCACGGATTACACTCATCTTCTGGAGACTAAACTGACCAAAAATATAAGCTTTTAATTTCCCCTGATGTAGAAACAAGCCAGAGTATACAGGATAAATGCAACAATTGCATTGTATCAGCCAACTTCACAACCTTACAATGAAAATAGAGCATCTAAAATACTTTTTGGAAGTTGTACAAACTAAGAAATAATGTTTAAACTAATTTGTTTTCAACACAAATTAAGTAGAGCTGTGACTGTTAAACAAGGGAGACACCAAAAACATTCTTCATGAAAAGGCAGATTCCATTTGTGATTCTCTTATCGCCTATGGAACCACACTGCTGTTACTACAGTGCCAAACTGAAATTTTTCTCTCAAAATCTAAACTGCATATAAGATTAATGTGGATTTTAGCAGAAGAGCTGAGAGAATTTGATGAAACACCCTACCCTTAAAATGAATCAAATTAATAAAGTCAATTTGAACTACAGGTTTCCCTCGCTTTATGTGGGTTCTGTATGTGCAAATTTGCTCTTATGCGATGACCCTTTTAATGCCAAAATAAATTCACCCTTATGCGATCAGTGTGGTGGAAGCCCAGAGTCAGCTGCTTTGTGTGGTGCATTGCGGGAGTGACGCACACCAAAATATAGTCTCCTGTGTGGATCTGTGTTTCTCACTTGTTGTCTGCTACACGTGTTTCTGTAGTTGCCATCCCCATTATGAAAAGTACCCTGTGCTTGTGTGTACTGTTTGCTGTTGACAAGTACCAAAATTGTCTTGTAAAAGTGGTAGAAATGGGTCTGGGGGTCAGTACAGTCAAGGTCTTGGAACGTATCCCTATTTGTTACTTTGTAAAGTGGGTTCCCTTTATGCATATTTGAGTTATGTGCCATTTTCCAAGAACACAGGTACAGCATAAAGCGAGGGAAACCTGTAATGTTACACAGACGGAAAGCTGGCTACAGGAGTAAGCAGCAGTTGGGATATAAGAAGAGTGTGCACAAAACTTAGCAACTCCAGCCAAGTATGACTATGTAGCTACTGGGTCTCTTGGTACTGCTGAGAGTTCAGGGATGGTGGAGGGTGATGTTTATTCCAGCACAACAGGATCTTCACATGGTGCATTTGAGATTCTCATACCATATTTAACCCAAATCCAAGATGACTTGGAATTTAAGGCAACCCTCACCTAAGAATTAGATTCTATACCTGGAAAAATTATAAATTTGTTATAATATTCCATTTATAGAATCCAATTATTAGAGGGTCATCTTTAATTCTTCCCTCCCAACCCTGCAGCACAGAAAGCAGCAGCGTGGTGGCAAGAAACAGCAGAGAGCAGGTCATAAGTAGGCAAATTGCAGGGGAGTCAAGCAACCTAACCCCCACACCTTGGTCCCTGCTGTCTGCTCCACCAACCTGTCTCCCCTCGGGCTGCCTGAAGCTCCCCCCTCCCCTCGCAGTACCTCTGGGCCCACCACCTTCCCCTCTTCCACTTGCCCCCTTGCTCCATTTCCTTAAGTCACAGCTCCAGCTCTGGCTCTACTCCTGCCAGAAGCATGTGGTGGCAGCAATCCCCACCTAACCAGGCAGCAATAGTTGTGTTGGTGATAGCCCTGGCCCAGCCCCAGCACTGGGTCAGAGCTGGGGCCAGAGCTGTTGCCACTGCCACTACTGATACCTGGCCAGCTGGGGGCCAGACACGCTATGTACTCGGTGTACTGGGCCAGAACCATGATTGAGGCTAAGCAGTGGCTGGAGGCCGGGAAGGGGAGGAAAGAGGTCTGCAGAGACTGCCTACAGGGAGCAGGTTGGAGGAAGGACTGCAATGCCTGTGGTTCCAACGCCAATGCCGAGTCATGGCTGGAGATCCAGCAGCTGCCTCTACCAATTTGTCCTCAAATCCAAGACCACCCCCTCCCCCCCAATTTTGAAAGGGGAATCCCCCCACCCCTCCTCTTGGATACGAGTAAATGCAGTATAAAGTGATAATTTCCCTTATGCTGCTGCCCTCCTCTTCTTTAACTGGCACTACCACCTCCTCCTGGCTGGTTATTTAGGTCAGCATCTCAGAGAGGGGATAGAAGCAAATAGCATGCAGGAGCCTACCCCCTTGGATGCCAGAGTGACACCAAGTGGTCACAAGGCAGAACAGTAAAACTTTCCAAAATGGCAGATTCCTAGGTCAACATCCAGCTGAGAAGTAGGAATCCTCAACAGCTCTGCCTTGAAAAGACAATGATAAATGGAATATACAAGCAGGATGTGTTTAGCTGAAATATGCACATAGCATTGAGATCTAGAAGAGCTGTAAATGCTAATGCGGATAAACAAAAAGGGACCTGGGGAGGTTAGCAACATGAGAAGGACACGCTGAAACGCAATGTTACTTTGGGAAATGAAGGCTACTTCAGCTAGGAAAATATAAAAGGACAACCAGTCATGGAAGGAAGAAGCCTAAAAAGCAGTAACGCTGAAAGCGGAAGCAAGTTCACTTTGAACTTACAGTACAATACAGCACACAAAAAAAGGCAGTTTCAAGATATTTTACATAACAGGAAAGGGAAGAATTCATTACATTCTGCTTTGCTATACAACTGTCTATGTTTCTCAGAGCCTCACTACCATAAAGATAGGCATGTTAGTAAAGCTGATAGAAAAATTATGGGGCCTCCTGGAGTGACCAAGAGGAAATAAGGAATTTTTTTTAAGAGAGCATGGGAAAAGTTCATATCTGCATTAACATAGAATTCAGCGTTGAATTTAATTTGACTTTTGAAACTAATAGAGAAACAAACATTTAAATTCTGTAAATGCAGTTTGTGATACTATGGCATATGTTAGTCCTCTAATCCAGGTTACGAAATCTTCTAGCTTGATATGCATCTAATAAGCCAGACTGAAAATAAAAAGTAAACTGCTGTTAACCAAAGATTTAAATGTACTTTCACCCTTTCTGTTCCTTTATAATGTACAGATGTGGCCACGGTTTAAAAGCTTTTTTCTACTTATTTTTTGTACCCGATGAACGTCCTTGACGAACATCCTAGAAATACCCTAGATAAGATGGCAACAACACCAGGTAATTTCATAGATTTCATAGACATTAGGGCTGGAAGGGACCTCGGAAGATCATCGAGTCCAGCCCCCTGCCCAAAGGGCAGGAAGTCAGCTGGGGTCATAGGATCCCAGCAAGATAAGCATCCAGTTTCATCTTGAAGGTGTTCAATGTAGGCGCTTGAACCACCTCCGGTGGCAGGCTGTTCCAGACCTTGGGGGCTCGGACAGTAAAGAAATTCTTCCTTATGTCCAGCCTGAAACGGTCTTGTAGTAGTTTATGACCATTCGACCTAGTTGTCATCCCTTGGGGCGCTCTAGCGAACAAACATTCCCCCAGATACTGGTGGTCACCCCTGATAAACTTATAGGTGGCCATCAGATCACCCCTGAGCCTGCGCTTTTCCAGGCTAAAGAGCCCCAGGGCTCTCAGCCTGTCATTGTAGGGTCTGCCTCCCTGACCTCTGATCATGCGTGTGGCTCTTCTCTGGACTCTCTCAAGCTTCTCCACATCCTTTTTGAATTGTGGAGCCCAAAACTGGACGCAGTACTCCAGCTGCGGCCTCACTAAGGCCGAGTACAAGGGGAGAATGACGTCCCGGGCTTTGCTTGAGAAGCATCTATGGATGCAAGCCAGCGTTTTGGTCGCTTTACTAGTCGCAGCATCGCACTGCAGGCTCATGTTCATCTTGTGGTCAATGATGACTCCCAAGTCTCTTTCTTCCATAGTGCTAGCCAGCGTAGCACTGCCGAGCCTATAAGGATGCTGCAGGTTTTTCTTCCCAAGGTGGAGAACCTTGCATTTATCGGCGCTGAACACCATCAGATTCTCGTCCGCCCACTTGCTGAGCCTGTTCAGGTCAGCCTGGATCACCCGCCTGTCTTCTGGTGTGGATGCTTTGCCCCAAAGTTTGGTGTCATCGGCAAACTTGGCCAGTCCGCTTCCGACTCCAGTGTCCACATCATTAATGAAGATGTTGAACAGTATGGGTCCAAGGACAGAGCCTTGGGGGACCCCACTGGTCACAGGACACCATGATGAGCGACTTCCATCAATTACTACCCTCTGGGTCTGACCACAGAGCCAATTTTCCAGCCAGTGGATCATGGAGGACCCAAGGCGACAATTGGCCAGTTTCTCCAAGAGGTGATCATGAGAAACCAGATCGAAGGCTTTTTTGAAGTCAAAATATATGACATCAATCTCTTCTCCCTTGTCCAGGTGATAGGTCACCTGGTCGTAGAAGGAAATGAGATTGGTCAAGCAAGACCTACCCGCAACAAACCCATGCTGGCTATCCCTTAAGATGTTGGTGTCGGCCAGTCCATTAAGGATGGTCTCTTTAATAAACTTTTCTAAGATCTTCCCCGGGATAGAAGTCAGGCTAATGGGCCTACAGTTAGCCGGATCCACTTTCCTCCCTTTCTTGAAGATAGGCACCACACTGGCCTTCTTCCAGTTTTCGGGCACTACACCAGAGCGCCAAGAGTTTTCAAAGATCCGTGCTAGAGGCTGGGCTATGATGCTCACCAGCTCCTTGAGTACCCTGGGGTGAAGATTGTAAGGGCCGGCTGACTTGAAGGTATCCAGCTTCTCAAGATGTTCCTTCACGAAGTCATGAATTAATCAGAGGTAGATGTGGAGTTCCAGTTCTAGAAACTGCAAGTAGTTATGCTCACTTATAAATGACTTCAGACTGAATATCCAGGCAAGTAGAGTTATGCCTACATCATCGGGCCTCCAAATCTCAACTAGCCATGCAGGAATCACAGTTTACTAACTGTATTAAAAAGTCTGCTCTAACAGAGTAGGTCTGCTTGTTTTAAGATGGGTGGGTACTTACAAGCATCTTTCCTTCTTCAGCTTGGATATTTTCAACTGTAAGCCTGAAAATTAAAAAGAGCATTATTGTACTTATTTTATTAACATAGTTATATAGCTAAGCTGCACTTTTGTTAATGAGAACTTTGACATTCATGCATAATATTTTTCTCGCACTTTTCCCCACTTTGGTTACAGGTAATTTGGAACTCATGCTACGGTCTGACCCTATGCTAAAGTCTGGCATTGTGGTTTGCCAAATCCTACTCTGAAACGGCTTCAGAGCTTACATTTGTTATTACAGTGGTTTTTAGGCCCATGGTAGCTATGATATATTAAGATATACATGAGGTAATAGCTATTTAGTTGCATGTTATTTTCTGGTATAAATCACTGTGGAAATATGCCTGCTTGCTCCTGTAGAATAAAAAAAATTCACCATCACTAACATGAGATACATTTCCAGGATCAAGGCAGTATGTCCTATTGGTAAGGACCTACTAAAATTGCAATTTTCATTTATGAAATTGGGAGTGCCTGCAAAATCTGGAGTGAAACCCCCCCCAAAACTTACTGAAAATCAAATGCTGGCTTCCCAGAGGAAGCCCACAGTCCTCGTGGCACTATGGCCTGGCCAGAGGGGAAATGGGAAGGGAGGCTGTAGGCATGAAGGTGAGCTCATCTAGCTGCTGCCCCCCTCCCCCTGCTGCTGACTGGCTGAGAGGGCTGACTGTTGTGCAGCCCCGTCCCTGTCCACCAATCAATAGTGAGGGCCAGGGCCGCATAACAGACAGCTCTCATAGCCAATCAGAAGCAAGGGGCAGGGCCACCAGAGCACCACTCGGGAAGCCCCGCTGTAATCAGCCCACAAAAGTGGCGGCCAGCCACGTGATCTCCTTGTGAAACTGGCTGGCCACCTCCTCGACACCATGTCTATTGGATCTTATGCACCAAGTTGGAACACCTTTGAGCTGAGGACTGGAGAAACTATGAAGATCCCACAATCTGATGTTTAGAAGTAGGAGCTCTTAATAAATAAAAATACATGGCTACCCTTTTAAGTTAATAGAGAATTTTCTCCTTTGTAAAAAAATATAGACTTCACGTGTACTATCTTAAGAATATGGGTTTCTTGTGTAATATTCATATAAACTATCTTCATGAACTTTGCACACATGGAGCTATACACAGTACTATATAAGGCTGCGTAAAAAACCCCAACTTTATAACACATTGCATTTAAACATCAATGTCTATTCATGTAATTGAATATAATCATAATGGAAATGCACAAAGGGGCAATGTTAAGGGTCCAAAGTTCACAAGGAGAACATGCTTCTGGGAGGGGGACTTTCCCCAGCTTTACTGGGAGTCATACTGCCAGCTGCTTCTCAGCCAGAAACTTCCCAATAAAACTCTTTAAGATGGCTGGAGAGATTATTCACAACCTCTTGATCCTTCCCTTTAACTGTTTCCCTATTCAGGGATCCCTACTCTGCAGAGAATATTGAGCTATCCAATTTAACCAGGAACAAAAAACAAGAAATTGCTGGAAAGGAAATTTCCTCCCTGCAACTGAGCTTTCCTCAAACATACCACCAGAAATTATGAAAAAATCAATTTCACACATTTGAAAGTCTTTTAACCTAACAAACCTATTACAACCTTACTTTCAAAAATAGTTTTAATATTATAAACTCATGAAACTAAAGCCTTTCTAAGAAAAAAAAAAATGTTGACAGAGCACCGATGCAACCAAAACACAAGCGCAAAAGAAAAACTGTCACTGGTTAGGGAAAGTGGAAATTGGTCTCAACAACAAATCCCCACCCCCAGAACAGATGAACATATAAGGTTATTTATTGATATACATGCTGGTCTGTATTCTGGAAGACTCTTCAGGCTTCTGCTTGGAAAGCAGTAGTTAAGTCAAAGATTCAATGAATGCATACCATGGACCATTACAAGACAACTTTTTTTGTGACAATGAGATAGAATATACATAGAGACTACTTCAAAAGTTAGTTCTTGGGAAACAGGAAAGATTTCTTTTAACTCACAAACATTCAACACCTGAGAGTCATTCTGTTCTGTCATGCAGATCAGCACAGAAAGAGGGTTTATTTATTTATTTTTTTTTAAAAGTGGTTACTATTCATCAAGTCAATTAGGCATCTGCAATTAGAACCTCTACAAAGTGTGCTTTAATCCTGCTCCACACCCATCGGAAGGAATGAAGCCTCACAACAATGCGTCTCCTGTATGAACAGGTAGTCTGTTCAGCAAGTATTTAGGATTGTAACATTGGCAACCTGAGCCACCAATTGAAGAGGCAGGGCTCAAAAGGCAAAGTACTGTGCTACAAGTAACACTATCCCCTACTCACCTGAACTCAGTAGGAACTAAACTGGTGACTTAAAGGGTTTTAATTTTTTTCTCAGTGTCATTTTGAATTAAAAGAAGGCAGGAATCCAGTTTGTTACATTTATCCAAGAGTGTAGAATTACTACTGTTATCCATAATCTCTTCCTTTTTCCCCTCCAGAGGATCAAGCAGCTTTGACCCACTAATTAATATGTTTACGTCTGAATTTTTTAAAAACGTTTTGTTTCCGGTCCTTAACATATAGCAAACTGCTGATTTAAAGTAACAATAAATTACTGGAGTAAAAGAAACAAAAGAAAACACCTAATTTTCCACTCCAATGAGGGGACATTAGATCAGTTCAGTCATGAGCAGCTTCCCCTCTGTCCAGATGCCTTCTTTTGGTACAGGTGCACAATTTGTAGGGAACCTAGTGTTGGGGTATTAGCTTTAGCTTAGGGTTTAATTATTCTAAAATGCTACCATGTTAATGACCTGATGAATTTTTTTTTAAGTTTAATTGGTGATTTAAAAAAATGTTGTTAATATAAATATGTAACATTTCATATGTAATGTTACAGGACCTGTAACTAGGTTTTAAGAAATTTTTAAATGTAGCAGGTTGATTTTTTTGACCCATGTATTTCAATTTCAGTATTAACACAGCATTCATTTAGGATTTAGCATCCAATTTCATTTTTTAAACAAATGGCAGCAATAAAGAGAAATCAACAGAGCACTTAGAGGAGTTTGTTCAAATGTATGCCACATTTACATTAAAAAAGAGACTTAATTTTTACTATGTTTAATGGAATCTGAAACACATTTCTTTGCCTCCTTTTGGCAGTGGGTTTGGGAGGCTTCTATCTGACAAGATAAAGATTTAAGATTGTGTAATGGAGATATCTGTTCATAAAAAAACTGGACTGTGACCACACCTTTAAGATGGACCATGTTTAAACAGTGACCAAAAAGGAAAAGGTTGTACACCTTACTATAAATGCAGATTCCAAGGTAGCATCTCTTTTTAATCTTAAAGTCAAGCTTTAATCGCAAATACTGCTTGTGAAAAATGCCCACTCTTCTGTCTTCTCTCATTTACTAAAGCAGATGGGCAAATTTAAAGACATTTTGAAGATTTCCACATGCCTTGAGCTAGTCAAGGTAAAGTTTACCTCTTATCATACCATGTAATTATTAAAATGATAGTCATAATAATCTGTTATGGTTCTATGAAAATGCCTAAATTTTGCAGGACAAGTTCTTTTTTTTAAAAAACCTTTCAAGAAAATCCATTACAAGAGATCTAAGAAATTAAAGCTCAATGCCCTAACAGGTCCCAGAATTTGATGTAGATTAGATGATAAGAACAGACCATAAATACTAAAAATAAAGATATAATGCAATTATGAGTGTGAAGATGGTAGAGAATTTCTACATAATTTACTTCCTCAGCCACTTTAAACCTCCATCTCCACTATAATGATACTTCACCGAGATAATTTCCTTTCATCATTCTACGCTAAAAGCTTTGTTATCCGGCACCCATGGGGAATGGGGGGTGCTGGATAACAAAATATGCCGGTTAACTGAGCGGGCCTAACAGGCATCTTTGCCTGTTCAGGCCACCATCTCTCCTGCCACATCTGGGGCATCGCTACCCCTCCTGCTGCATTGCTGCCCTTTCTACCACATTGCCGCCCCTCCCACGGGCCCCAAGGGACAGGGAGGGGGGCCCCACGCAAGCCCCCCAGGCCATGGGGGCTCAGTGAAACCGTAAGTGCCATGGTGGGCACTTCTGGTTTCGCTTTTCCCTTACAAGCCAGCATGCCGGTTAATAAAGCATGTCGGCTTGTAAGGTGCTGGATAGTGCAGCTTTTACTGTACTGCCATAAGCCTCAGCTTTTCCTTATCACTGTTTCCCGTTCTTTGAAGAGATGAAGATGGCAGAATAACTTAAACTATTTATTGTATCACTATACAAAAAAATTATTTCGTGTTTGCTCATGGTGATACAGATATGGTTATATTGTCTAGTAAACATCTTCAGATTTACTTTTATAGTTATGGTCAAATACCATGCTAATGAGGGACATGAGTTACAAATACCCATCTAGAATAGTTATATTGCATATACCAACTAAAGATTAAATGTGGTGTAAATACTGGTAGAATCGAGTCACTTCACATACTATCATGAGATAATAAATTTCTACGCTGTGCGAGTTGGTAAATAACAAGCACATCTTACAGATATGAAAATTTTGTCAAATTTCTCTGTACCTTGGTTTCACAGGTGGTAAGTGTTCACAAATTCTGCTAAGTCAATGATGCTACAGGTGGAGCAGCTTTGCAAATTAGACTTGGACAAATTGTTCTCACTAGCAACTTTGAAAAGAGTAGTTTTGCACAGGTAAATAAATTGGCCAGGTGAAAAAAATTAATCCAAAGCAGAAAAAGCCACCTTTACCTTCTAATGACAAAGTATTAAAGTTGTAAGATTACATGAATTCAAGAATAGCTTTTTAAAGTTAGCATGACAAACCACAAGTTAGTGGGAAAATGTTTTTAAGCTCTCCAATTTATGCAATATTTCCTCACAAACAACGTAAAGCTTTTCCAAAAATGCATCATTTGTATAAATTATGCTATTTTAACAGGTTACAAACTCCTGAATAGCAGGATTACAAACAGACCTTCAACAAATACAGCAAGGTCAAGTAACACCTATTGTCAGAGTACAACCCAAGACCCAAAGTATTTCTTGAGCAAATACTCCACTTCCTCTAAATAACACCATGTTTTTGCTGACATCTACATTTGAAACTCATGAGTCAATTTTAATTCTTATTTATAGACTTCAGAAACCAGGAAAGTCCAGGCAAGTTTGTGTTTGATCTTTTTTAAATATCCTCTTGTACCAAGTTCTATAGGAGGATCCCCACCTTTTAAAAAAAATTAACTATCCTTCAGGCATGTCTTTGATGTTATCATGGAAGATCTAATTTTACCCAACTTTGTGGGACACATTGACAGAGGGCTAGGAATGAAAAAGTCTGCCTAGTGGCAAAATTCTCTCACCCCACCCAAAATACATTTTGGAGAGGACCTGCAAATATACAGAGTGCAAAAACTTTAGAATCACATACTGAATGCCACAAAGAACTAGATAAAGAGCATTCAACACTATTCCTAAATCTTAGGTCTCCTGTTTTTCAGGTTTTTGGTGTTCAGACATGCCACAGTTCATCAGATCCCACTCTGCTGATGCTTTAGCATGTGCTCTGTTGGTGATCTCAACCCTACTGAAACTCAGATGAAGACCAAATTTAACTCATAAAATAAAAACAATTTAAAAATGAACACAACATTGCAAATTTTAAGAAAGTTCTATAATATTAACTGATCTCTCATAGAATATGAACTAAGATATTAAACATGTAAAACAAGCCGCTATCAGTTGTTAAATCTTTTATTACCTTTTAACTAAACTACAAATTAAAGGAAGTTTGGAATGCTCAGTCAAACACTCAAGGCTCAATGGTGTAAGTGGCTGATTGGACTCAAGCCTTCTACTAAATTCAGTGGCAGGAATGGAAACATCTGTACTCTTAATTATTTGAAAATGAAGGACTAACACTAATTTTGAAATCATTGTGGCTACCTACAAATACGAGTCTGCATGCACAGAGCCACTTGCAAGAGCAGGGACTAAAGTAAGTCATAAGCACTTTTCTTTCAGAGCATTTTATACAATCTTTAATAAACAAAGATGCATTTGCTGAAGTTCAAATGAAATGAAGCTCTAACCCCACTTGAAAAAACAAACAAACAACACACAACAAACTCATCACATGAGTCAAGATTGTATGATCAGGTCTTAAATTTCAGACCAAATATATAAAGAAAAAAATATGGACATTATGTAACGAAAATAAGTTATATGATGAATGTTTTAATTTCTCACCAATCGAAGAATGGAGAGGTAGAGTGCCTAATAAGTTATAATCATGGTGCGAGTAAGATGTGGACATCATAATATAATTCCAAAACAAAGAGCTTATATAATGAATTTCATTGTGAACATTTAAAATAATAGAAATTAAAAAAAATACTTTTTGCAGAAGAAGCCTTATGTTATAATAGAATATAACAGACATTGCCACTTGTCACATTCTCAGCTCAGCTGAAGGCAAGCCATGTAAATCTCTCTCCATTTCACTATTTGTATATATGTAGGGACAAAAAGATAGTGGGGAAAAAAGGAAAAATAACTGGTTGCTATTTTAAAGCAACTCTCAATTATGAAGCACTGAAGTATCTCCAAACCAATTACAGCTGCCAGATGAGGTTACATTATTTCCTTGGTTGATCTCAGCTCATTAAATATGATTTAACAGTTAAAGTCCCACTCCTGCAAGAATATTTATATTGCAAACCCAAAAGGGATCTCTACGATCTAGTCCAATGGGGTTTTTGATTCCAGAGATCATCAACAACTCCCCTATAGCCTCAAAGCTCAACTCCACCTGATCTTCATACATAGGTCCATGCTGTAAACATCCTAGCAATCTGACCCTTCAAAGAACCCTACAGCCCACCTCTCCTCCAACCTTATGTAGTACCTCACAAACTCCCACCCAACACCGCACGGATCCCTAGAGCCTACCTCCCTCATGGTCTGCTTGCCAGGCATGCTGCAGAGATATCTAAACTAGCTGTGCACATGATAGCTCTGAAATAGAAGCAGAGTAGCCAGGTATGCATGATGCGTCTGGGCTAATCTGATCTGCTTTTCAGCAGGGTTATTAAGTGCGTCAGTAGTGTCACATTAATGTGGTTTTGCTGTTTCCAGTTTAGGATACTGGGCTGTTCTTTACACATGGGAATGTCTGGGGAAGGCCAAACCCCTGAATCTCTCTGTATTTATCCCCACAGCACATCTTTGGTATCTCTATAGCCTACTAATTGAAAAATACTGATTTAGTCCAGCTCCCTAAGCAACTTGAATTTTACTGATTTGAGTGGTTTCATATTGGCTCAGTAGTCATGGCATGGATATAATGGCAGTATTGGAACTTTAACTTTAATAGTTTTCCTTTTAAGAACAAGCACTATTAATTGAAGCAACATTCTAAATCTAATAGTACTGACATTTACTAATTTTCAGACAACGCAACATCTGTTAAAACAATTTACCTTGTACTTCTTTATCATGACATTCTTTCAGTCTGGACCAGAGTTCCTTGAAGAAATCACCAGTGGAGTCAGCTGAGCTAGGGCTACCACAGCTTCCTGCAGAAGCATTCATCTTCTCTTTTCTGTCCCTTATTTTTCACTTGTATCTGGCTCACTCTTTACCTTGTAGTTTTATATTACATTGTTATGAAGCTGTTTTTGAAGAGCAGCATGCCTGTAACGACAGATTGACATCACTTACATTTGCATTTATCAGAGTATGACTTGCAGCCATGGATGAAAAACAAAGCCCACTGTCTGTCTTTGTCAAGGTGTGCTTATTTGCTGACAATCATTCATCCTGCAATAGGGGTTAGTTCTAATTATCTTGCCAGAAGCCACACCATTATTTAAGAATAAAAATTATTTTGGGGAAAAAGAAAACAGAGCTCAAATTAAAATTAGACTGTAAGGATGTTTATTTTTTCCCCTATCTAAAACACATATGTAATTCCTGCTTGCCAAAAATTCCTTATGCTTTCAAGATTTTGCAATTTGGAAATGAAGGCTGGAAAGATGCCAATTTGGCTAGTGAAATCATAAGGGCATGTGTGTGTGTGTGTGTGTGTGTGTGTGTGTGTGTGAGTGCGTAGGTATTTTTTATGTAAATAATTCTAAATATGGGCCTAAATTGCACCCCTACCACCATAAGGAAATGTAAAGGTTTCCATTATACATTTTCTCTATGTTCTGTGTAGAAACAATCACATTCCTAATGAAAGAGAGAATAGGAGGCTGGTCTTCAAGCCTGCAAGTCTCCCTGTAAGAGTTTACGAAGATCTCAGGGGATCCAACAGAGTCACGGGGCTCTTGTCTTCAGCACTGCCCTTCTTTTCCTTTAGAAATTCTACATACATTACTCAGATGGAGCTATACCAGAATATCTATGGTAGCTTTGCATTCCTGATAGGCTCTATAAGACAGCAGAGTTCCTCAGGGATACTATAGATGAAACATGGTGGTATGATTAAATTCTAGATCAGAACTTAGATTCAGGTTCAACTCCTGTACCTGCTACAAACACTGGAGGTATAATGTTAGAGAAGCTGCATTGTTTCTCTATCCTTCAAGTTTCCTGTGTGGATAATAATTCTTCCTTTCTTCTATTCTTTGTCAAGTCTACTTAAACAGTAAGATCTTTGGGAATGGACTGTCTTCTTACTATGTACCTGTGTTTATCTTTGATATAATTCTGTAATGCAGATTAGAAATTAGAAATAAAATAATCCAGCTAAATCCAGATAATATTACTGTCAAATGGGGATTTTGGCCAAGAATGCTGGAGACAGACATTTAGACCTGAGCTCCTCAGGTGAAAAGTAAGGCTTCTCCTCACATCCAGCAAGGACTAGGAGTAATCAACAGTATGTTAGGAAACAGCAAAGTCTAAATAGCACCCAACTATTTAAATGGAAGCTGCAGCTTCTACATGTTAACAGCTGGATTCATTGCATTAGGAAATTTTGTCCAGTGGTTAGAGAACTAGCCTAGCTTAGCTATCAGTAGGGGCATCTGCATGAGACTCTTACTGTGGGAGCTGCCTAATTAACTTCACAGTAAACATCTCAGCATCTGTGTGTGATTAGGTCACAGTAAACTAATAAACTCCACAGCAGAGTAGTACTTACAAATACAAGTACCCAGTGAGTACTTGTAAATACAAGTACAATACCACCCTACTGTGGAGTTTTTTTGTGCACAGCAATGCATGTGTAGACACTGACCCAGCTGGCTGGGGCATGAGGGTGCTTCAGTACAATGGCTGTCTGCTCGCTTGCTCCACACTGAAGCACCCTCGTGCCCCAGCCAGCCTCTTCACAGCATGCTGAGCTGGGCAGGAGCAGCCCCAGCCTGGCAGGCTGACCCCTGGCTGCCAGGAGTCCCCTGCCAGCCAGGGCTGCTCTGACCCAGCTCAATGTGCTCTGGTCCCAGGCACATGTTCAAATGGTGCACCCGGGAGCAATACTCCAGTGCAATAAGCACTGGAGTTTATTGCTCCACATTAATTGTACATGTAGACACATCCAAGGGTATACAGGCTGAAACTAAAAATGCAGAGAAAGGAAAGAGAAAAAAAAGTGTAATCTGAGTCCCAAATTCTACTTGCTCCAAATATCAAAAACAAATCATTGCTCTTAGCACATAGTGCAAATATTCAAGATAAGATCACACACAGTGTCCCTTAAAGAAGATGTACAGTTGCACTAATGCAGGAGAAGCATAGTGATATCAGACTACCAGGCTTCACAGCTGTGAAGAAAAACTTGGGGGAAAAAAAGAGTGAACCACATATAGAAAGACATGTTTGCAGACCACCTCCAGTAGAGGAAGAAGGAACCACTAGATCCAGGAAGGAAGCTGTCTGATGCCTTCCCACATCCCTAAATCAGAGAAGGTCCTACTACTGAGTAGGATGTCTGGATACCTCACTGGACTTTGCAAGACTGGGATGGGTACCAGAGTTGTGTCATTATAGTACTGTCTGCTCTCACCCTGAGTACTGTTTGCTGTTGTGGTCCCACTCCCTCCAAAAGGATACATATGAACTAGTAAGAGTAGAGAAGAGCAAGGATGATCAGGGGTCTGGAAAGGCTTCCATATGAGGACAAGCTACATAGGCTAAGCCTTTTCAGTTTAGAGAAATACATGACTGGAAAAGGGATATGATAGAGACCTATAAAATAATGAATGGTGTGAAGAAAGTAAAAGATTTACTAGCTCTCACAACAGCAGAACAAGGGGGACATATGAAAAAGTGATTAGAAAGCAAGTTTAAAACAAACAAAGGAATTGCTTGTTTTTACCCAGTGTCTAATTAATTTCTGGAACTCATTGCCACAAGAGGTCATAGAGGCTAACCATCTACCCAGATTCAGAAGAGCACTGAACACACACGTACAGGATAAGTTCATGAACTTGTATTAAGCGTAACAGGAGTGCAGCTTACAAATGAAGGTTTTCTAGGCCTCTGAATGCTAGAAGCTGGCTCCTTTCTGCAGGCTAATCTGCAGAAAAGGGGCTGATCTGTTTGAATAAGCCCTGCATAAATACCGTTCCCTTTAGCATCCACTCTGCCACTGAGATACAGGATACTGACCCACGTAGCATCAAAATGAGCTCTCTCACAGGAGTCCATATAGATCTTCATAAAATGACCATCTCTTTTTATGCAAAGCTAACATCTACTTTTAGCAGCAGTGTTACTTAACATTTATAAATTACAGAAATGGGCACCTGTGTTAGTACTTCATTGAAATGATCATGGTGGCTCCTTTACTTAGCCCTATAGATAGTGCTCAGCACCTGTTCCCAAGCTTAGGAACAACAAGTGGGCTCTCAAGCACCCAGGATCTGGCAGGGGTTAAGACTGTCAGGCTAGATGACAGTAAATAGTAGCAGTCAATACTGCTCAACTTTTTTGCCCTGTGGACTGGCCACAGGGCTGATCCTGCCACGTGGAGAGCCCGGGCACCTTGGCCTGGGCACTGACCACCCATGCTCCAAGAAGCCAACGTCTTTCCTAACTCCCAGGGGCAATTTTTGGGATTTTTTTAGTGCTGAAACAGGTAGCAGCCTCCAGCCAAGCCCTGCCAGCTTGCAGTCCACAGCATGACACTCATGAGGAAGGCAGCGCAGACACACCTCGTGCAACCTTGCGGGCAAAGCCAATTAAAACAATCGCAGTTATTTACCCAGCTTGTCCTGAAGAGCTGGGGGGGCCAACGCGGGCCCCAGCGCCTACACGGCACAGGTCGGGCCATTAAGCCATGCAGCATCCCTAGGCCCGCGGGTGAAAGCATCTTTCCTGAGGGCCTGCTGCAGCCCAGCCCAAGGGCTGCTTGGCGAGATGCCCCTGCCTAGCGAGGGGCAGGGCGTGCCCCCTGCTTGAGGGGCCCGCTTAGCCCCGCCCCCAACGACTGCCCGGCGGGGAGAAGGGGGGCACGTGCCGTTACCTGCCGGCGGCGGGTTGATCCCCGACAGCTCCTCGCACCGCCCGCGGGAAAGAAAAACTCAAGCTCGGTTCCTTCCCCGGCCCAGCCAATCAGCGCCGCGGGAGAATTCTCGCGAGATGTCCCGCCCTATGCTCACGGGACTTTCCCTCAGGAAAGGGGGTGCAGCGCCTGGAGGAGATGTTTTCAGATGGGTGGGAAGGGGAGGTACGCGGCTCTCAGCCCCGCCCCCTCGGCTGTCTGCTTGGCTCCGGGTGAGCCAATCGCAACCCCTCCCCCGATGCCGCGCTGCTAGTTCCAGAGGCTGGCGGGGGGAGCGGGGCGGTGAGGGAGGGGCTCTTGCCTTAAGCATGTGCAGCGGCTCGACGTGGGGACTAGCAGAGACGTGAATTGGCAGTGGTCGGTGCAGGACCCTGCTTTTCCTTTAGAGACACCCTGAAACCAGCACAAAAAACAAAGGGGATGTTGGGGGGGTCCCCACTGGCTTGACAGAAAACCCTTGCTCTGAGCAGGCTCCCCATAAGCAGGAAGCGGTCATGAAAAATTTCCACTGACATGTCGCTCTCCATGGATCTGGCCCTTGTTCGGGTGCACGCAGAAACAGCGGGGATCAGAGTGATGGTTTCTAGCCTGCAGGCACCCCTCCATGACTTGGCACCTCATTTCAAAACCCAAGGGTAGGGGTGGAGGTTCGTCCAAGGACATCAGGGACTAGCCTGAGCCTAGTATCTACTTATCGCCTCACACTGCACTTATCTTCTCACACCACAAAGGATCTGGCAGCACCCCTGGGTGCCCTGAGTCATGGGTGACTGGTGCCTCCTGAGTCTGGAGGGGCACCTGCAGAAGCTGCCCGCGGCATCAGTGGTGGGGACGGGGGCTGGCGAGCACCAGCAGAAGCTACCGGTGACGTAGGCGGTGGGGACAGCCCTGTCAGGGAGGGCACGTGCCCCCCATACCTCCCCTACTAGTCACCTATGGCCTGGCTCCCTGGTTGAAAATCACTGACTTAGAGATGGGTCTTAAATGTATGCTCGAAAGATATGCCATGATATGCCAAGATATGCTTGGTTAGAAGTCAGTCCTGATCACACATGTCTTACTTACATAAGCAGTAGTATGAATAATGTTACGTACATAAGTGTTTACCATACTAGCCCATGGTTGCTACTTAGCCTTACTGTTAGATTATTTAGTTAGGTCACACGCGTGAATACTGGAGTTGCTAGCAGGTACTCTCCAGAAGATGATATGCTAAATAACAATTAGATCCAAAATACTATTTTAATATGTCTGAAGAAAAGCTTTTTTTATGGGGTGGTGGTGGGGGGAGAGGGGTGGTGAGGGTCCAAGCTGAGTTTGCATGTGTGCCCTAGAATAGGTGTTCTCAAATTTTTATGCAGCAGGCCAGCAAAACATGGCCAGGAAGTGGCCACGGTGTGGCAAACCGCAGCCCAACAGTCACAGCCGGCCGTGGCTGGAATTTCTGGCTGGAAGACAGGTAAGGATACCCCCAGCCCCTGGACCATGTGGAAAGAACTGCAGCCTCCCCGCCCGGCTCTGGGTGGCCATGTTTTGCCACAGCCACTTTTGGTTCGGCAGCCGATCGTGCTGTGGACCGGCAGCTGACCCTCCACGGCCCGGCACTGGGCTGTGGCCTGGGGATTGAGAACCCCTGCCCTAGAAGTTCAACTCTGTTAAATGAGCTAAACCTAACTTTGGCCTGTCAGTCAACTGCAGAATAGTTAACTACTGCAAGAATAGTTTCAAGTTTCCTATTATCTCAAATCTTTCCAAAACATGTTACTACCTTTTTCTGTTAAAGCCTACAGCCTCTGAAAATTCAATGAACTAGGAGGATTTTGCTAGCAGCGTCC
>NW_005842645.1:616392-626934 GCF_000455745.1 Alligator sinensis | reverse complement strand
GCTGAAGACAAAAAGCTATCCTTAAATCTATGGTAAGATCTGATAAGTTGTCTTTTACCATTAAGTCAGTAACAGTACCACAAACAGAACTCACATTTCTGTTTCTAGAAAGCTGCTTTGAAAATACACTTTGGACTCAGATTTCTTATGAGTGAATTGCTTAGGAAAGTTAAATATCCCTTGGTCTACTGAGAGTCAGAAAACAATTTTTCCTTAGAAAATTTCAAGTTTCTATTAATCTCAAAATTTGTGGGATGAGCCAAATATAGCACATACAAGCACAAAACTCTGCTTCTTGTAGTTTCAGTTATACAATATGAGTAAAGTTCAAGGTCAAGTTCAAATTTTAATTCTCTTCCAAATTCATACTTATAATATTCAGTTAAAATGTTTAAGGAATCTAGATTGTTCTACTGAAGAAGTTAAAAAAATCCTCTTATATATACAAAAAAAGAAATAGATATGCTAAGTTTACCGTAGGTAGTATGATTCCAATGTAGAACTAGGCACCGCTTTGTCAGTAATGATAACTACATGCTTATTTCAGCATTTTCCTTCTCTGCATCAATCTGTGATGTATACTTCTATGGAATTTTACAGCAGTGTAATATCACTGACTTCAACAGTGTTATCCTATTTTACACTGCAGTAAGTGATAAGAGTGTCAGCCTGCCACAGTACTTGAAAAATGTACTTAAAGTGAACTTTTCCTTCCATGCTTTCTTTCCATTATGGAGAGATTTATTTGACCCTCTGCAGAAAAATGTGATCCAAGCTCACATACTTGGTCACAACAAAGTAGATTCCCATCTCATTAAATGTGCTAATGAACTACTGAAAATTGTGTTGTTCCAAATTCATTTACACTAGATGTTTATGTTCAATAGTTGATCTAGTTATTTCATATAACAAGAAGAAACAGCCATACCTAGACAATAAAACTGTGGGAAAAGAGACTCTGGCATTGTTACACTTGAACAGATTTGTAAGTTTCTGTGGCTTCATGGCTCATGTCCAGATTTCAAGGTAACCCTTAACATGACACATTCATTTAAGTGATGGAATACTTAAGTAAAAACAATTCTGTAATGGGAGGTGGAATCTAGCTTAATTCTAACCTAGGAGTGTTCACTCGTCTAAGAAGTGTACTCTTTCTGTTCCTATGGAGCTGTTAGTTGTCAATTATGGTTCCTGTTAATGTCTGTCCTTGGATGACCTGGATTACCAGCAAATTGATCAAGATATGGGTTGAAATGATATTATTAGAATGCTGTAGCACAAATACAATAAAATCCCATTACTGCACTGATAATGTGGGTGCTGCATGAACGTTTACTAGGCATTCTTAGGACACTGTGACTGCTTACCAGATATGCAGGTAAAGTGTGACTAGAATAGGTTAGCTGACTGTTCAGAATTTCTCATTTTTATTAGCTTAATGTAGATACAAAGATAAAACCAGCTTTCAATTATTTATTTTAAAAATACCTGGAAAAAAATCTGCTTCAAATCTAGCTGCAGTGTTGTGGTATTTTTGTGGGTAGGTCTCTTTCCAGAGGTATTGGATCAGACCACAAAACAGCTTTGGATTACTGCCTAGATGGTATCTGAATTCACAATCTAGAAAATGGCAGCCCTCTAAACAACTCCTTTTCTCTTTTATGGGAGAGTAGGCAGAGTTCAGTCCTGTGGCGGAGATAGCAGTTGGTCCTGGTAGGGAAGTGAGGATGGATGTCTCAACCACCTTCTTCTTCTGCTCAGAGAGACCCTCCTTACACCTGCATACCCTTTGAAACCAAGTCAGCATCAAACTCCCTGCTGTTACTAACAGCTTCTTCCTCCAGATTAATGGTAGAGAATTGCTGTTCTCTATGATGACCTCTGGAATGCTGTCACAGGTTCTGATCCCTTAGTCTGAAACAGCCGGAGTATGTTCAGGTTTAGGGCATGCTGGAAGTCTCAGGTTTTTAAGAGAATCTTAATGGAGGACCAGGTCCTGCAGCCAAGCTAGTTCTAAACATACTGGTACCTGCCTTGCCTTTGGATTAAACCAGCAAGGCCCAGAGGGGGACACTGGTGTGTGGACTATTCAATGCCTCCATATACACTGCCCAGGCATTTGCACCCTGGAGAGGTTATTCCCACTTCAGTTTATTTTAAAGTGAGGATTATGTTTTGCAAGTAGATGTTTCAGAGTAATTCTATTGTCCCATGAGACAGAGAGGTGCATACTACTAGTAATGGAGGAGGAAAATGCTGCTTGAAATGTGGTGTTTAGGGCTATGGAGAATGTACTGAAATGACCACATGCTGGTGGGTGTCTTTAGTTATTTTGTGGAGCTGCTGCTGGATTTCTTGTGTTGCTTGATTTCACTTACTATAATTTTAGCCAACTGTTAATTAAAGCACCAAGAGGGCAACACCCTTATGATTTTATACATGTAAATAAATACAGTGAACTTACCTGTAGCATTAGTTTTTGGCATTAAAACATTATTCTTGACCCTCTTGCTCTAGCACTACTAACCCACATGAAGAAGGGATGAGAGAGAGTTGTATTAGCATCATAACCTCTGCATTGCTCAGGCATCATGGTAGTGTATGGAATAGAAGCAGTAGGACCACTGATAGCTAGCCTATAAGCACACAATTAGATACCGTCCAATCCTACATCTACTGACTACCAAAGATAGTGCTTAGTTCAGTGGCTCCAAAAGGACTACTTGTAAGTAAGTACTTATTGGAAGGATTGGACCTATAGGCCATGTCTAGATGTGCATGGACATTTGGTTCCCTAGGGTCAACTAGCGGCAGTGCACCTTGTGCTGCTGCTAGGCCCCAGGGAACATGTGTCATGCATGTGCTGGCACATGTCAAGTTACCCCTGGTAGGATAGGGTAGGCTGAGGCCAGCACTGGGCTGGCCCCAGCAGCCTTACTTAGGGTTCTGGTGGCCTCCAAGGGCTGCATCAGTGGTGATCCTGTCGTGCAGAGCCTGGCCAGCAGCAGAATGCAGCTCTGGCTGGCCAGGCTCCACTTTGGGCAGCCCACGCTGCCACCGCGTATCACTCCATGTCTTTTCTCTGCAGGTTTTTTTGATCCCTGGTGTCCAGGGGTCAAAAAATCCCTCCGTGCTGCTCCCTTGTGACACAGAGAACAACTGAACGTGTGGTATATAGCACTGCAGACATGTATGCAGCGCCACATACCACATTGCCGCGTCCAGACTAGCGCAGCCATAGTTACCTCCAAAATAGTCTCTCTCACTCTGATCCTTTTCCATTTATCAGCCTGATACTATTTATCCATTTTTTCCTGTGAGCTTAATTTGAATAGTTAGCAAGTATGCTTGGTTCAAAGACTCTAAGCAGCAATGTGCCTGAGTTTTATTAATATAATCCAGAGAGGAATCCTAAGTGTATAAGTACTGTGTAGCTGTTCTAATGGCATAATGTGTTTATTTCAGCCGTGGAAAATCATGAAAGTTTACCAGCCCAGAACTCATGTTGCTTTCTATGTGAACGATGAGAATTTTAGAGGAAAAACTGTCAAAGCCATATATAATATATGGCATATCTGTCAAAAACAGACACTTCTGCCAAAACTAAACACAAAACCAGTTACTTTAGGAGCGTGGGCAACTATTAATTCACATGGCTCACTATTTAGTTGGAATTTAACAAATGTGCTGTGTTCCAGGGCTTGAGACTTGGAAAACAAATTACTATGGAACCATTTTATAGTTTAGAAGGCATCTTCTACCAGGTACAAAGTAGCTTTTGAATAAGAACAAATTAAGCACTTACATTTCTTGACAATGTCTTTTTTCAATAGCAGGGCTTCAGGCAACCATTGATATACTACTAGAGTAAGAATGCAAATAATGGTACTATTTTACTATACTGCTGTGGTGCGTTTCATCTAAGGATCTCAAAATTCTTTGGAGACATTAATTAATTAAGCCTTGCAACAACCCTGCAAAGTATTACCACCACAATTTTATAGCAAGGGAACTTATGCACAAAGAGATGGAGAGGCAGACCATGACTGTAATGAACGAAATGTCTAACTCATTCTCTTATCACTAGAACACAATACTATTCAATTACCATTAACTAGAACACTGGATCAGAAACGTTTGATATACACAAATACACATATGCTACTACCAAAACAGATGCAGGAAATATTTTTATGAATTAAACTTATCACCTGACAAAATGTACATCAGATAACGAGCAATTTAACTGGTTATTCATGTTCCCTATTTTGGGAAAATTACATATTCTTTAAAATATGCAACACTTCCTTTAATGATTTATAATTTTCATCAGCAATCAGACATTTTAACCCCTAAAATTAAACTATTTCTTCTGAACGGTATTCTCAGCCTATACAGAGGAAACATCTTTTTTTTCTTGCTCTTTTTCCCACACTGAAGAAAATCTCTAGTTTTAACAAGCAGACTCAGTGCTACCAGTGAGAAGGTTATTTCAGCCTTCCATTCAGAGCTTTTAGGTGCTCAGGAAGCCTATTTACTGGTATTCTACTAAAGAGTTATAAACAAGATGTAAATTTTTACATCAACCTGTAAATGGCGTATAGTAAATACTTACCATGATAAGGGTTCTGTTACAAGATTATTATCTTGAGTCTCACATACTCCTATACATACCTTCATTTCCCTTAAGCAACACTAAAATACAATTCATCAGGCACAAAATTGTTCATTACAGCACATCACACAGGTGAACTGTAATTATTTTATCTAAAGACACACTAAAATAAGCTTCCTGGGGACATGGAAGTGGTTAGAGGATGGTTTTCAAAAGTTTAGTTACACAGATGACAGGAAGATTCACATTTACTTCAGCTAAAGAATCATTTTGTCCTAACAGGCATGACAAAACCTGTCTTCATTCCTTTCTATTCAGCTCAGCTAGTACTTCCTGAGTTCCAGTAGTTAATCAGTTACCAGATTCCAGAGCTTTTGTTTTCTATGCCATTTATTTTCCCTTATTTGACGCTGTACCTGTAAACGATCCAGAGCCCAAACCCTCACAAATTTCAGAGCTGTCAGGAGTAGGTTTATTATTTGGATTCATTTATATTTGTATTGCTACTCTGAATTACTTATTACACACAAAACATGTTTGTGAAGCCTTTATTTGGTAAGTAAGGGAAAGTTAATAATACTTCTTTATTTTTAAGAAACAGTTTGCTTTCAACACTCACCACTAAGTCAGTTATGCATGTGCTAAACCAAATTTTGCCAAGTAAGTTATTCCATAAACCTGCAAAATTTAAAATAAAAGTGTTGGTCTAACAAGAAATAGATAATAGTATCAACATTTAGTGCCTTATAACACTTTACCTTATCACAATACCCCTCTGAGATGGTTCTGTCTTAAGACAGTTAAGTGACTTGCCCAAGTTGATACACCGAGTCAATGGCAACACCCTGATTAGTATTCAGATATTCCTGTCTCCTACTACTGTACAATTCATTAGACAATTCTCTCCATTAAATGTTATTAGATAAAGATGGAATAGCTGATGTTTACCTACATACAGAAGTGTCAGAAGTTATACAAATGATGTCACTTAGAAACACAGAAGCTGGAGCTAATGGTATATAGTAAACAGATCCATACAAAAAACATCCACACTACAAATTTAAGTGCAGTAACACTGAATTCGGAGTTAGATTTTCTTAAATGACTTTAAAAATTTTTTTTTAAACTCACCCTTTTGTTTTAATTGTGAAAGGTTCTGTTCTTGATCAGGGAAGGTGAATACTTACTGCTGACTTGCCCTCAAGCTATAAACCTAAAGCATAAGTGAGATGAGGAATTCACTGTGGACCACACTGAAGAATGCTGAGACGAGATCTGCTGCACCTAAGATATATACAATGTGCAATGGATAACCTAATATGCCTTTCATTTAACTGGCTGGGCAGGTTTCTACATTCTGTAGAACATGGAATCATACCAGAATTTGTTGGCATAACAGGCCTGCCAAACCGGTTTCTCAGTAGAACAGGAACCTGCCTGACCAGTCTGCATCAAAGGCCAGCCCAACATGCTGCAGCTTAACTCAGTTCAGCTAGGCTTCATAGATGGTGAATTATTCACGTCTCCGTCAACTCCCAGCGCACCACTGATAGAATGATGTAGCCTCCAGCAAAATAATTTGCTGAGGGATGGGGGAGTGATATATCCATGTCAAATCCAGAAAGATCCTATTGTTGTAAACTCTTTCATTGCATTACGAAATGCATTGTTTTAGGAGGTTTACTTTTCACTAGCATAAACAGGGAAGAAAACTATTTTAAAGCAATAACAACATAAGTTTATTGTAATTAAATAACACCACACATTTAGCACAACTGTCATGACAAAAACAAAACATTAACAAATTCTGCTCTCCTCTTAAGACCTCTCCCCATCCATGGATACTATCTTACCTATTGGAAACAAGTCTTCCCTTGCATATAGAGAACGGGATGCTAAGAGAGCTTGCACAGAAGGTTTGAAACTCATGTTCTCTGTAGGGCTGTATCTGCCCACGTGTCATCTGGTTCTGTAAAAAGATTTTCCAGGGTTAGAGGCAGTGCAATGTGTGTGCAGTGCACCCACCCCTGTGCAGAACTACTTAGATGTCATAACCCTTCTGTGGTAGAGAGGACAAAGCTGCTGGGCATGCTACTATACCACCCTGCAGTAGGAGCTACAGTGCGGCCCCTGGATAGTGTGGGGGCAAGAATACTTATAGAACTGCTCTGAGCACAGCCTATGTATTCTAGCTATATGCAGAGACCAGGATTTGCCTGGTATTACCTTCTTCCAAACAGGAACACAGACCAGAATTTATACAGTTTGTTACATGATTTTCAAAGGTGCTAAGTACCTCTGTCTTCTCCTGAAGCCAATGGTTGTAGATATTTAACACTCATAAAATTAGACTGTATTTACCTAAGGTGAGGTTTCTAGAGGCATAATTGGGGCTCATTTAACTTTTACTTAAGAGCCTCACTTTAGGACCAGTACTTAGGCTTGACAAAGGCATTGGTAAAGTTAGAAACATGTACATTTATTCATGATGTAACCTAATCATGGAATTTGTATATACTTCTTCAGATCCCTACTTGTTATTTATGAATTTTAATAGCTATTCAACCTCCAATGCTTAGAGCAGAGGAAATAAGCCTCACCTTTAACCAAGCTTATGCAATGCAACCACTTTTTCATCATAGCCCAGCATAGATCAAAGCAAGGAATGGAGATGTTTGCAAGAAACCTACTGAAGTATCTGTTGTCCTGTGTGAAGGTAAAGCTGAATGTGAGGCTATATGTTGTGAAGTATTTGGAAAGTAGGAGCTACCACTGGAGAAGGCAATGAGATTCCTAACTTTCAGCCAAGTTGACAGATGTTCGCTGTTTATGCTTGCAGTCATACCACCTAAGGCTATGATTTTATGCAGCTAAGCAGGGTTGGGTTTGGTCAGTACTTGGCTAAGAGTCTTAACAAGTAAAACTGCTGCAGGAAGTGGTTTTGGTGATTCAGTAGGCGGTACTGAGTAGTTATGAAGCAATGCAAGCATTAGACAGGGAGTACAGGGTGCTAAAGGTACCATATTTGTGATAAAATATGAAACAGAAGATGTGGAAACTTGGGATTTTTAATTATTTCCTAGCATTTTTCACATAAGATGTGGATTTTTAACAAGTATCCTTGTCAAATTTGAAATAAAATTTCTCTGGAAGTTTCAATTGGAGACAGTATTCTTCATTTTGTTTCTCAAAATGTTGTGCAGTGCTGCTGAGCAGTACTAAATGGCTGCTACATTCTTTCCAGAAATGGGTCTATTTTTAAAGTGGTTAATTCAATCCTTTTTATTGTATTTAAATTGTAAAGTGTATTATTTAGATTGTAAAGATATATAGACTCATTAGAAGTGTTGCACATATACTTGATTTCATACTGAATATGAAATATACTGAGGAAAAAATCATATGATTTATTTGATTCTGGTATTTCTAATGTTGGCAATATTATATCACCTAATAGACTGAGGTATATTTTTTAAAGTTCATCCACAGTTAGTGTTAATTTTAGAAATACCTTATCCTGTTAAGAGTTTGACTGTAATTAACTCCTAGAACTCATTGCCACAAGGTATTGTAATGACTGATAATTTAATCAGTTCAAGAGGGACCTGGAAAAAATCAGAGGTCCATCAGTTGCTATTAGATATGTTAGTTTTGAGTCTAACCTCAAAATCAGGATTTCCTAAACATCTGAACCTGGAAGCCACGGAGGAGAGGGGCAGGGGATAGATCATCTGGATAGGTTTCACATAAATACTCTGGCAGACAAGGTTCTTTGGGTAAATTGGATGTCTTTTATTAAACATTATTTTTCTTTTCAAGCTTTTGAGCACAAACACCCTTCTTCAGGCTGAGAAAGCATCTGCAGTTGGTCTGTGGTCTTCCTGGATGGAATGAATAGTAAAGCAGCCAGGGGCTGGTATACATGCAAGAAAATCAGTCAGTGACTATGTAAATTAAAGAGTCAATGGGTGAGAGACAGGCTGGGGGGTGGGGAGGGTGAATGTAGCTGGTAAATAGTGGAGAGGTACCCGGGGAGTCAGATGTTAGGCAGGTATATGTCATAAATCCAATGTCTATACTTAGTCCATGATTTTTTGATCCAGTAGGTTGATGAAGTGAAGTTTGTAGGCTCATCTGTGAAAGGTATTTTGTAAATTCCCTTTGAGGATTAGAACTGAGAGACTGGAGAGAGAGGGTTTTTTCTTGTAATAAATGTGCCCCCACAGGTAATTGGGTATTCTTGTCTTTGATAGATTTCCAGTGTGTGTTCATTCTGGTACACAGTTGTTGTTTCGTCTCTCCTATGTATTTTCCATCAGGGCATTTGGTGCATTGGATGAGATATAGGAGGTACGGCTGTGAGATCCAGGAATGCTGAAGGTTCTGTTGTGGGGGTGGTGGAGATATATTGTCAGGTTTTAGATTTCTTGTCATGGCATGGCCTAGATCCATTCGGTGTGTTTTGGGCCTTGTCTGCCTATGCTCTTAGACCAACCTAGCTACAACCTATACCTCAACACATAAATACTCTTACCCTGAAGCATCTAGTCATGCCATGGTGAGAAAGAGACTACTGAATTAGATGGATCTGTGGTCTAACCCACTATGGCATTTCTTACATTCTTATGTTTTCTATATACATAATGTATGTTTTTGGATGATTAAGGACAAGAAATCTGTGTCACGTAGAAGTTTTGTTTCCAAAAAGAGAAGTGAAATAAAACTCTTTCTTTTCACTAAACTTCAGAAAGGACATGGACAAGTTGGAGAGAGTCCAGTGGAGGGCAATGAAAATGGTTAGGGGGCTGGGTCACATGACTTGTCAGAAGAGCCTCAGGGAACTGGATTTATTTAATCTGCAGAAAAGAAGACGGGGGGCAGGGGGAGGAGAGGACTTGATAGCAGCCTTTAACTACCTGAAGGGTGCTTACAAAGAGGACGAAGCTAGACTGTTCTCAGTGGTAGCAGATGACAGAACAAGGAACAATGGTCTCAAGTTGCAGCAAGGGAAGTTTAGACTGGATATTAGGGAAAACTTTCTCACTAGGAGAGTAGTAAAGCAGTGGAACAGGTTACCTAGAAAGATGGTGGAATCTTCATCCTTGGAGGTTTTTAAAGCCTAGCTTGACAAAGCTGTGGCTGGAATGGTCTAGTTGGGGATGGTCATGCTTTGAGCAGTGGGTTGAACTAGATGACCCATTAAGGCCCTTTCCAACCCTAATTTTCTTTGATTCTATGAATGACAAAACTGCTGAAGTGATATTTTCAGCATATTCTTTTAAAATAGAAATGAATTATTCTAAACTTGTAATCCCTCAGTGTGGATTTTTAGGCACATTTCAAATTTAACAGCTGGGATTTATTATTTTTTTTACGTAGCAGAGCTTAAGGGCTCTGGTGATTAACAATCTTATATATGCTTCGTTTGACATGGCAACTTATAAAAGGGTGAAAACTAGGGGTGCACTGATAGAGATTTTGGGGGCCGATACCGATAGCCGATATTTAAGGAGGCATATTGGCCGATACTGACCCAATATCCAATACAGCTGCCATCAGGTGGTAAATCTGGTGTGGTGGAAGGGGAGAGGGGAGGGAAAGGGCTTGTGGGGGCAGGTCAATGCTCCCTGCGGTGAGGGAGGGTGCAGAGCAGGCTCTGCCCAGCTGGGGTGGAGGGGGGCGCGGGATGAAGGCGCAGCTCATGGGGTGGGGGCAGCTCCCACCACCACTTGCATCCTGGGAGGCTGGGGTGGGTCCCCAGATCTGTGCGGTGCAGGGCGGGCTGCAGCTGCGGGGTGGAGCCGGTGCTGTGTGGGTCTTTTCTTGCTGGGAGCTGGGCTCATAGAGGGCGCCAGTGGTGCTAGGAGGAGGCTGCAGCCGGAGCTACACTGGGCAGCAGTGTGGGACTGGGAGCGGAGCTGCGGCAA
>NW_005842645.1:588107-616361 GCF_000455745.1 Alligator sinensis | reverse complement strand
GCTGCCCCCACCCCATGAACCGTACCTCTGTCCCAACCCCCCCCCCCAGCTGGGCAGTGCCTGTCCCTGCCCCTGCTCCCTCCCTCCCCCGCACACCTATTCCCTTCCCCCTCCCCTTCTGACTTACCAGCTGGAGGCGGCTCTCCATGCTGACAGCTCTGCACTGTGTTGTGCTGCAGCCACGCACAGCGTGGGCATTTATCAGCCAAATTTTCCAATATAGACAATTTTCTTTATATTGGTACTGATCCAATATCAGACCGCACCTCTAGTGAAAACCCCTGGATAGAATCTGCTATTGCTGATGTTTCCTCATGTGGAGCTCTTTACAGGATTGAGGCCTAATATACAAGAAAATTAATTCTACTATTGCTTACAGTAGTAATTCAAGATGTGTAGGAGGGCAGCCCTGGACCTGGGGCAGTTGCTTTTGTGCTTCCTCATAAAGGTGGTGCCAGGGGCTTCTGCCCCAGTACCAGTGTCCCTTCCCCCGGCCATTATGCTACTGATTTTTAAGACCTATTTTATACCTATGTGACTACACCAAGGGTAGGACAGAGTCTGACTGTACGTATTTATGTATGAAAAATTATTTGACTGTTTTTTTGAGCCAAGATTAATAGTTTGCAAAAAACCTTACCAAACATAGGAATAAATGTTTCATTTTGTTTGCCATTCTCCCTGGTGTAATGTTACTGTTTTGGTTTTTTTTTTTTACTAAGGAAGCAACATACTTGCCTCATCCTTAAAACAAGAAACAAAATATATGCCTTCTTCCTTTGTAGAAACTCTCAGTTGATGACCTTTGTAATTTAAAAAAGGCCTATTGTAAGGGGTATCTTAGAGATACTCTGCTTTAATGTGAATTCATTGCTGGTTCTTCTTTCTAACTGAAAATAAATACCTTATGTTGTTCACACTCCAGCTTCATTCATTAAAAGCCATATTAATGCCTATGCATAAGCTCTTTCAATTTATGTATTTACAGAAAAAATCTTCTTAAGAGTAAGACTCAAAGAGAAACAAATCTAAAAAAGTAAAACCATCTAAAAGGTGCAGGCTCTGACTTGCTCTTTTAGTAAAAGTATGCACAAACATTCATGTCTACAAGTATTCATTACAGAGAGTTTACAACATACCTCCCTGTAGCTATCAAAAGCTGCTCCGTATGTTCACGAACAAATTCAGACAACACACATGCCCCCACCCCCTATCTAAATTGGCTAAAATTTCCCTCTTCATGACAGGTTATGTAATAGGGTAAGGACAATGCAAATACAAATGCAAATACTTAGAGAGTATAAGTGAGCCAAATCCCACCTTAAAAAGTGACCTAAGGGGGGAACCTATTCTCCACTATAGGTGCCAAGTGGGGAAACCAGGCCAGAGGATACCATCTTGAGCATGCTCCTCTTTGTAGGAACAGGGTTGGGCCCTAGTTAGCATCTGCTGTTGATAATTTGCTGATTATGGCAATTGCTCAAGTTGTACCTGAGCAATGGCTGCAGGGCTGGGCAGTGGTAGTGTCGCAAGCCAAATTGGAAACAAAGAGCACTAGTCTCAATAGAGGAATAAACTTGATATAAGAGCTAGGGCTTTTTTCCCCCTGAATGTAACAAACTTTGAAATATTATTCATTGGTATGGCTGTTCTGACTCTTCTTTCCAAGATGTAGAAGACCCTCTTGTATCAGCTAAGTCTGGGGGAAAAGCTGAGCCTGGAAAGCTTTTCTGTGTTTAGCTAAGGAGTGATGAGAGAGACTACAGAGAGAAAACAGGACTGGAGGATTGACTTCATAGAACTCCAGCTGCACTTTTCGCCTTCAGAGGAGGAAGAAAGGGATAGTATAGCTGTAGAAGCAGTTGTGGCCATTAGACTTGAGTAGGGTCACAAAGTAGCTGCACTAAGTTCAAGAGGAAATTTCCTCTGCCATTTCATACATGACATTTCTTAGTAGCCAGTTAAGTTGTTCAAGATTGCCTTAACCAGCCACCTGTTGCTGTGGGGCTCCAAGTTGCTCTGGACACTCCACACTGGAAACCCTAAGAGGGAGCAGGTACACCTTGTCTTGCTTTGGGCTGAACCCTTTGGGGACAGATGCACAAGCTGGTACGGGGAAACAGTAACAATTACGTGTGGCAGCTCTAATGTATAGGCACATCTGATTCTCAGTGTACAGGGCCATATGAAGTCAATGCAGTTTAGCATGCTTGATTGAATTAACTCAGCAGCAGCTGCATACAATTATATAAATAAATATAATAAAAGGCTTAGTCTGTCTGTGTGTCTGTCTGTCTGTAATGCTTTTGGGCAACTACGTATGCGCCGCTGAGGGCAGGAGGTGATTGGTTGCGTGGCCTGGGCTGTGTGTGCCCAAAATGCCAGGAAATTTTGTGGTGGCAGGGAACAAGCCCTGACCACCTGAGCAGTGGGGCTTCCCCCCTACCTCCCTACCTGAGGGTAAAGGGGGAGGGGAATCATGGCGGTGGTGTCCCCCTGCTGCTCGGTTCCTCCGCCCCCGAGAACAGCCGGTAGGGAGGGTGGGAGGTGGATGCGGAGCGGAGGGGTGGAGCGGTGCCAGACCTGGAGTGGCAGGGAGGGGGAGAGTTGAGTGGGGCTGGACCTGGAACGGCAGTGGGGGGTGGTGGAACAGGGCTGGACATAGAGCGGTTGGGGGCGTGGGGCCAGACACAGGTCTCTGTCCCTGCCTGTACCACCCCTGTCATTCTTGATGGGCAATTTGCTAGTAATACTATAAAAAACAGTTTAAAGCAGGAGATAAAGAATTTTCTATGCGCCTGATACTCTAAGGAGAATTTAGATAGGCAAGCAGAAAGTAGTAAATGAAATTGAAACTGAGTCAGTATATTCCTGGACCAACATCCATTTCTGTTAAAAAATAGTAGAGGGCTCCAAAGGCTAGAAGTTGTCAGAAACTCCATTTTATGTTCCATTTAAAGAGCAGCATTCTAAAAGCTGTGTTCCCCAACACGCAGTGGGGATATTTTTCAGGACTGATTCAGAGAGATGGACACTTGCTTAATCACCAGCACTATTTCCTGCAGCAGTTACTTTTTATTATAGTCACTTATCTAAGTGTTGACCATTTCTGACCTTCCCTACCTTCTATCATTGTGCTATAATACTACTAATGAAATATTGGTGTTCCTTCTGAATATTTAAAAATAATGCTGTTCATAACTTATAATTTTTCCTTGTAGTCATTCATCTTTACTGGAAAGTGTTATATGTTATAAAAATGGTCAGAGTTAATAACTATTAGTTAGGCTACTGCGCATTAAGCAATAATTTTAAAAATTGCGCTTTTGCTGTTGCACATTAGGGCAACCTAATGTGCATTTATTTAGTACAGGTTTACCTCACCAACCACAGGGGTTAGATTCCAGAAAGTTACCATGGTTGGCAAAACTTATTGGTAAAACTAAAGGTTTATGGGGAAAATGGGGTTAGGGACTTGAATACTGTACATTATAGTATATAAAAATCATTTTTACTTACCTTACAGTGTGGCCAACCAGGCGTAGACATAGCCCTAGTGGTACTTAGGTTATAGGGTGTGGTAGGCACAAGGCCCCAGAGAGAAACTCACATGGAGAAGGACACAAGCAGAGCCAACAGGATGCCACGCCAAGCTGGAAGCGTGGCGAGAGTGAAGCCACGGCAGGAAAAATGCCACGGCAAGGAAATAAGAAAAAAAAAAGAGCAGTGGGTCCAGGAGGAGCCAGGACAGGCTCTAGCACCAGTGTGGGCATGCTTTATGGCAGTGTGCCAGCGCTGATTCACTGACCAGCCCTTTGAAAGGGAAATAAAAGCCCCAAGGGACCGGGGGCAGAAGGAACTGAAAGTGGGATCTCCGGTGGGCCCAGAGTGGCCTGGAGAGGAGCAGAACCCCACTGAGGGAAGGTGGTGGCAGCCCCAGGAAAAGGTCTCTAAAAATAAGGTAAGCCCAGGAGGGCTAAACTACATACCTGAGATGGAGATGTGGATTCCAGCTGTCTCCGGGCAGGAGCAGACCAGCCAGGAACCTGGAGAGAAAAGGAGAAATGGATGGTTGGAGTGCGGCAAGTACAACCCATAGAGAGGGGAAAATACACCAGGAAGCAAGGTAACCTGGGGTCAGGAAGGAGTCTAGGCCAGTACCAATACGTCCTAAAAACAAGCCGGATGAGGTAATGTCCAAACATGATTATTATCATTCGGAAGATCAAGATAAAAACCTATACCATGACTGGACCTAGCAAATTGGAAATAACATCCTTGGTTGGCATTAGGCAGGGTGTAGGGGAGGTGGAGCCGCAAAACAGGAAGATGGATGGGAAGATTGAAGGAGGGTGCCAGAAAAGGTGGGATGTACCATCTTCCTCCCAAATAAACAAGTTTGTTCCAGAAAGATGTGGCAGGAAAGAACCTCATAGGACCTTCCAAGAAATCTGACTCAGCACCAAGCTGTCCATTCCACAAACGATGGCAAAGTCCGAAAAACCTATATGAACAAAGCATACTGGTGAACGGAATGGGAGGTTACATAGGGGGTACACACTGGCAGGTGGGGATGGAGTGCACCCAGGGCATGGCAGCAGCATCTCCCCCGCAGCATTCCTCTTCCCTGGGAGAGGGGAAAGGTGGGGAGGGGGAAGGGAAGAGGAGGGGAGGAAAGGGATGCACTGGCCAGCCCCATGCAACACACCATGGTGCTTCCTCGCCCCCACCCATTTGAATGGCGGGTTGGGGGTGTTTTGTGCCTGTCTCTGGTGGCACATGATTAGCTGGTCAGCAGCCCGCGGATGGGACCTTGCCCAGGCTGGGTCATGGGACAATCCGAGCCCAGCAGCAGCAGGAGCCTCCTGCCCACACCCCTGGACAAGCTGCCAGACTCAGACTGTCCCACAACCCAGCCCAGCTGGGGCTGCTGTTCCCTGCTGCCCTGCTTCTCTCCCCCACAACCCGGCATGGCAGGGATCAAAGAAGATGTGTGGAGATCTCCTCACCCGCCATTGCTCACCCCGCATTGCCCTGCTTGCTGCTTTCTAAGCTTGTAGTCTCAAGGCTAAAGTGACACACATTACAAAAAATAAATGCTTCAATGGAGTTTTTCAGGGGCTTGAACAAGGCGGAATAGAATCATACTTTGATGCCTAAGTCCATTCAGAGGTGGAATAGGAGCTGGCCCAAATATAACTACAGTGTAACTTACTGGGCACATCTACACATTCATTAATGAGCTTTTGCTAATGCACATTAAATTTATCTCCTCCAATGTGAGGTACTAAATAAATGTGTATTAGGCTGCCCTAATGCACAAGAGTGAAAGCACATACTTTTTTAGTGATGCTTTAACCTATTTTTACTGTGCATTAGCATGGGTTTTAACATGATGCTTTACTGCACAGTAAAATAGGCTACCGCACATTAAAGCACACATGTAGATGCATCCACTCTGATGTAAAATTACTCTTAACCCCAACAGAATTACATTCTCAGAGCAATTGGTCAGTTGCACAGATTTAAGGAAAAATGTGTTGAGGATGTTTACATGGACACCAGAACTGTGTGTGTCCACCTCTTATATTTTGCAGTCTGGCAATTGCCTAGGGCAATGGTTTTCAACCTTTTTTCATTTGCAGAACCCTAAAAACATTTCAAATGGAGGTGCAGACCCTTGTGAATTGTAACTATGGGTATTCGCATACTCATGATTGATTATAGTCATTTTTTGTGGATCCCTTTGACATAGTCTGTGGACCCCCTGGTTGAAAACCACGGTATAGGGTACCAAGATGCTCTTGGATACTCAGATAGCAGACATGGCCAGAATTGCCCTTTTTTGTGATTAGAGTATGAACTTATTTTTAAAGATGTGAACTTGGTTATTGGGCTTTTTTCACTGTGAAACTAGACTACACTAACCATTAGATTTAAGCAAGTGGGGGTCAATCTTTTTGGCAGGCATACCACAAATTAGCTCTGTACCCACCCCAAATGCCACTCTGATCCCCTTCCCCTGCCCAATCTGCTGCTCCCCATTTCCTGGTCCCTGTCTTATCTGCCACTGTGCTGCTTGTCCCCTCCTTGATCTGCCACATGCTACAGAGGCTGCCAGTGCCACTCATGACACATGTGCCACAGGTTAGCCACCCCTAAACTTGACTACCTCCTAAATAGCACTACATCTTAAGCTCTTTCAGAAATCTAGTTGTGCCCAGAGTGTGTCTTATTAAAATATGGCTCTACTCTGAAGATGGATGAAAAAGGCACTGTGGAGCTCACACACATTGTCCCTTAATGATTTACTTATTAAATATTCTCAATTTGCTATGAAAGCAATACGTGTTCCTAGCTATAAAATCATTAGGTATTAGACTTTTGCCAATGGGAAGCAAGTCTGTGGAGTAAGTTTGCCACTTTTTAGACAATCACACTTTGAATTCTGTTTCTCATGAAGGACAAACTGTACTGCTGCTCTGGAATCTGCACTCACTTTTGATTAGTTCCTGGGTGAAGCTTAATGTATTAACTGTAACACAAAAATCCTTAATTGGTTTAGGACTTGGCACATGAAACTGTGCCTCTCACATGTCATGCAGTCAGTTGATTCACTAGAGTGAATAGCCCTCAATTTAAATGGTAAATAGCTGGCAGTAGGCCATGTTTTGTGAAATCCTCAACTTTACCATGCATCACCCCCACACTAGTGTTCAAGTTCTCCTTGGTCTAATTGAGCCTGAACTTGTTGGTCTTGAGGCACACTGTCCTTTCTTAAGAAGCTGCACTAAGGAATGTAAGCACTGGATGAAGAGTGTTTTGTTGTTTTTCTGTGATTTTGTGTTTTATGATGTGAGCTTTATTTTGTTATGTGAGTTGTTAAACAGTATTTGTGAGTTCTAATATGGTGTGTTTAAAATATTGGCATAGGTACTTGGAGCCTTAGCAGACATAATGTATTGCTTTATAAAGATATTTTAAGAATTAATACTTTAAGAATTCTTAATACTTTAAAAACGAATACTGAAATTTATCGTTTCCCAGAATGAAAGGAGTAAGTCTTGTCATTTTTAAGATAAGTCCTATTTTTAAAGGGTATCAGGAGAAAGTACATCTTCCATAAAGAGCTAAATGAATAATAGCAAAAAATTGAAAATACCAATTCAAATAAAAAACTTCAATCTGCCTGTGCAAATAGCCCTTTTATGGTGATTCTCTATGCTAGCAAACAAATTTATTAGCAGTAATGTTTGCTAAGATGCTGAGTTTTGACTGAATATTGCGAAAAGTCTCTGAATTGTGAGTTTTCACATTGGAAACTTGCTCACAAGAACTGGAGGACAGAAAAATACTGTTACATGTAGGCCCAACCCAAACGACTTATAATTTGAATAGTAGAGTCCTTTTTTGTAGCAAACATTTTACAGACAATCTGTAGAGTGAAATATATTTGTATAAAAATCCATCTAGTGATTTCAATAACAAAACAGAGAAAATTCCAAACAAAAATGTGGAAAATACAATGTTTGCCCAAACACTGTAAAAAAGGGCTAAATTTAAATTGCAACTTCAGCTGCAAATAAATGGCTCAGCTATAGTTCAGTGATTAGAGAGTTCTAGATCAGTGGAGATTCTGGAAGTCATAGAGACATTTGGATTAATGATGCACTTTCCTCCTCTGAAGGGTGAGTAGACAAATCTGAAAATTAAGCACAGAAGGAAACAGTAGCTCCAAGGCATGTTCCTGCTTCCCTTGGAGTTTTCTTCAAGAGCTTCCGAGTTCTGAAACTACAATACTTGCATTGTGACTGTAGGAGACTCAATTTTTTTGATCACCAGAGCATTGAAAACACTGTGGTGTTATACACACCACAGTAACCAGAGAGCAAAAAAGAAACCCGACTAGCAGTATGTAATGTAGAATCACTTCAAAGTTAATTCTTTCCTGTGCAGGTGAAGAGTTTATATTTTAACCATCCAGCTTTCCTTGGGGAAGAAAATAAATCAGATTCACAAGTCTTTAAGTAGCAAATACCCTTCTGTGTTGTTTTTAACTGATCCAAAGAACTTGAGATAAATAGGTTGTGCATGGGAAAATATATTATACCATTTTTATAACTAACCAAGTGGTACATCTACCTTTTGGGTACACAGTCACTCTGGTGTTTCCAAATGAAGACAAGATTTTCAAAAGAAGTCAGTTTCTGTTTAAATAACTTCAAGTGGTCAAATCTTCAAAAGTACTGAGAACACAGGAGTTCCCACTGTGTTCTTAACTTCTAAATGGAACTTAGGTTTTCAATCACAACCCTGTACCACACAAATACATCAGGTGACCTGGCCTATAGGCTGCATATTTGGCACCAAGGAGCAATTAGTTACAGACTTTGAACTAGTCATAGCCTCTTTGCCCTGTACAGTTCATTTTTTACTACAAAAACAACACCAATTGTTTTTAGGACACTGCCAGTGGATTTGAACTTGGTGTTCTCAGCAAGCTCCAGAGTAAAAAATAAGAGTGACAAGAAAAAATCAGCTGTAAGTTCATGAATTTGCAGGTGGAAAGCTACGCTGTTTCTGACATTCAATGTTATTCATGGAAGTGAAGGTTACACAAACACTGCTCAGATTGGAAACATCCAGCTGCATATTTACTATGCTTTCATATAATCCAAGCTATGTTCAAAAGTCTAATCTCTAGACAGTTTGTCACAGTCTCTATCCTGGTAGATTCATAAGTAGTTAACTGACACCTGAAGCTGAACATAGAAGGCAAACAGTAGAATGCTGCTGAATTAAAAGAAAAAGCTGTCCCATTCAACCTCATTGCGTGTCAACACTTTACTGGTACGAACTTCTTTTTTTTTTTCAATTACACTGAGCGTGGAAAGCTGAATACAGGTTATGCAATGTAGACACGACTCTTTACAACTGCTAAATGAAAATGATTAATAACAAAGAACAGAATATGTGCAAGGGAGAGGCAAATGGAAATAATAACCCTAATTCATTCTTGGTTTAACTCTTCTAACTTTAACAAACCTACACTAGAGATTAATTTAGCACACTGAATATTCCAAGGCTTAAATTGCAAATGGGAATAATGAATGTCCAAACTGGCAAAAGTAAATTTGTCAAGGATTAATGACACAAGAACAAATCAGATTTTCTCTGAGACAAGTAAAAGAGCATATAAGGACACCAAGATTTAGGCAATGAGCAAAGAGAGTTAATTTTGAGAGAGGAGAACTTTTTCTTTTTAATTATATATATCCATAAGAAATGCAAAGAGAATGTTAAGTAATGAACATAAGAAATATGGAAATGCTAGCTTCTCTAAACTTCACTGGCTGACAGTCTTGTTCTAAAAGTGAAATATTTTAAAACTGTTATGATTAGCTGAGAGTCTAACATGCTTTCTTGTAATGACCTATAATTAAAAAAAATAGATTGTGTTCTTCGAGGTTGATTAAAAAGCAGATGAACTGTTTTACAGACATATAAATATTAGTTCACCCACTTTATTTTATCATTGCATGCATATGTTATTAATCCTCGACAAATTAGTTTAAATTAGCTCTGTAAAAATAGTCATTAAAAGCAACAGAAAAGAAAAAAAAAAGTAGTAATATGATAAATGGTTAATGAAATACACACAACTAAGAATGAATACAGTAAAATTTCTATCCAACTAGGAAGCTATGTTGGGTTGCAGAAATATTCAAACAAAATATTATCTACGTAGGTGCATTAACATAAAATTTTGCCTAGATCTAACAAAATTCCATCCCTGCCCCACCCCACCTTCTGAAAAATAGGCTAAGCTCCCTTGGGTCTCCTTGATTTTCTGCTTTCACTATGCAAGGACTTGAGAATTGTAGTGCTAACAGCAAAGGGAGTGGGTAGGAATATCACCAGACCAGAGTATGGTCTGGCCCCTCTTAACTAGCTAGCAGAGGTCAACCAGCATTGCAAAAGATGCTTTTGAGGAACTAGAAAATATTTATCAATGGCTTTTCTCTAGGGTGTTCCTCGTCAGGTCAAGAGAACCAAGACTCTAGTGAAACAGAAGTATTTTTGTCATGCATACTATATATTGACTAGCCAATTGCCCATCAAGAATGATGTTGGGGGGGGAGGTGCCACCCAGTGCCCCATAATGCTGCCGCTCTGCCTCTAGCCCCATGGGCCCCCCCACTTCATCTGGCTCTGTGTGCCCCCCCACATCTGCTGGATGCACCTCTGGTCCCATGTGGCCCGCCTCAACCTCCGTGGCGGGAACTGCAGTGACATGACAGCAGGGATTGAGGAGCTGGGGGCAACTCTCCCACCCCTCAGTCCCTGGTGTCATGGGGGGGCGGGGACAGAGTCCTGTGTCTGGCCCACCCCTGCTTCTTGTCCAACCCATTTCTCCCGCCCCTCCTCCCCGCGTCGGTTCCGGGCCCATTTCTCCCTTTGCTCTGTAGTTGCTGGGGGAGCAGGGTGGGGGGAGGGGCATGGCCAGTGCCTTTCTGTCTGTTCCATCGCAGGAAGCAGGGCAGGGGTGGTCCCCTGTGTCCCACTCCATGCCCCTGCCATCATAGGGCCCCTGCCATTTCCCTCCCACCCTGGCCAGGGCCACTCCCCCCTACTGCTTCAGGCTGGGGGGCAGGGCCTCCTCCCCCCCAGTCCATTGCCACTGTCGCCTCAGGCCGTCATGGTGGTGCAGCCGCCACCTGCTTTCTGAACGCTTGCACTCTGATTGGCTGTTTCAGACAACCAGTCAGAGTGCAAATAAAGCGTTATGGACAGACAGACTAAGCTTTTATAATATTAGAATAATTAATAATACCATGTGGCTTAAAAAATAACAGTACCCTCTTGATCAATTGGCCAGATCAATAGTACAAGAAAAATATTGGGTGACACTGTGGTCCCAGTGAAATTAAAAAAAATACCATTGGGGACAGGATTCCACTTTCAATGTATATGTATAAAGAGAGAGAGAAAACTGACAACTCTCTCAAAGCAAGAGGAAAGAAAAGAAAAGCTGCAGCTTCAGTCTAGTTATAAAGCAATACAAGTAGAAGTATGAATTTGATTAAAAACAACATCCCCCTCCCTCCCTTTTTTTGGAATCTCAAAATTGTGCCTCTGCTTTTCATAGGCTTAGCAAGATGAAAAAGCTTATCTATGCACTACTCTTACAGTGCACTCTGTTTTGAAGACTAAGCAGAACCTGGCCCTCAGGATAGAACTCCATTTTCCTTTGCATATCAATAAGTGGCAGTTTTCTAGCTGTTTGTCTTGGCTACTGCTTTACACTTTGGTCATGTAAATCTGAACACACAGTCTATGCATACACAACCTCTATATGTGCAGACGCAGCCCTGTCATGAATGCCCCTGAACAAAAGTCCCTGAAAAGTCCTAAAGGTTTACATATATTAAAAATATATATTTTTTAAAAACTGCACTGAAAAACTTTATAAGTTAGCATTCTTAGTGCATGTGCAAAAATATTATAAATATAAAATTTAACACGTTCAGGCGCCTAATTGTAGACTGAGCCCACATATAAGTAGAGTATGGTTTTTATGGTTCTCTTGGAGGAAAACAGTAGACTTAAAGTCAGAACAATACAGAAATAATTAGCTTCATTATAATTCTCAGATATTTCACTCCACCCAGGTTAATTTGCAGTTGTGAACAAAAGAATCTGGAAGCCCACACACTACTGAGAATAAATAGTGATTATAACCGATCCAGTGTTTGTTGTCTCATCATAGTTGGCTTAGAAATAGGAGAGAATTGTTAATGTAGTTTTCCTCTGCTTGATGTTACTTCTGCCACTTCCACTTCTACCCTCCCAAACGTAAAGACATCTGGTTAGGATCATAAATTGTATTGTTATTTTGACTAACCTTTTATTGTCTCAGCTAGGGCCTGTACGTTTGGATGCCAAGAGAACAGTACAGATAAATTTACAAAAAATCATGGACTATTGGACTAAGCTCCAGATAGGACAATTAAATACTAGTCTATATGCCACACTATCTCAAAAAAGGAAAGCTTAGGTTCTGTGTAGCAACCTGAGATAGCACTTTGTTTAGAGATCAAGTGTTTGCCTTGATCTTTATTGTAATTGTTTAAGTCATTATGCTTACAGAAATGACATCTTCTGCCATATCTAATAAAGTAATCATCTTTTTCTTACTGTAAGGTTATGAGTATATAGTGAAACTCTATGAAAAGATATAGCCTACTAGTGGAAGTACCAACAAGTCTTGCCCCTGAGCTTGGAGTACATATCAAATATCTGATCTAGAAATCAGTGTACCACAAAAACCATAGCAGCACTGCCAATTGGGTCATTTACTGTAGGTTGCCAGCCAACGTGTACTGCTGAGAGCTCTGTCCAAGAAGCCAGGAAGCTACTTCTAGCAGTAATATTTAGAATGGCTCTGAAAGAAACAGGCAGGTTGATGTTATGACTGGAGGAGATCACAGTATTTAAAGAATAAGATAGGGAAGGCCTACACAAGAGCCCTGGCAGCCTGGATTAATGTTTAAGACACTTTTTTTCCTAGGATAGAAAATGATTGCTAGTCTGTTACTGTTTAAAGTAGAACAGCCTTCATGAGCATGTGCTTTGTTATCTAAAAAAGTGCTGAGAGAAAGAGGAAAAAGAGAAATTCATCAAGACCAATCATTGGCGTCATGTTCTTCCCAAAAGGGAATTCATCTTGTCTGTGTGGCGGATGTGATGGTCACCCTATGCTTAAAACGTTATATGCTTCAAAGAAACCAAAAGTGCAAAATATCTAAAAATCATATCAGCATTTCCTTAATCCCTGCAGATTGCAATGTTGTCAGTCAAGTAGAATCCTTAAGAAATTATGGAAACACATTTATTATGCAACTTGTTCTCCTTTCATTGAGAGCCAGAATCTTCCCTGGTCTCACTCCACTTAAGTCATCTTACGACTATTGCTAGTAAAGTCACTGTAGTTAGACCAGGGGTGAATCTGGCCCTTTTGTTTGTATTATCTGTACTTTTTGTACTCCAGAGGCCAGTGTGACACTTGATACTATACACAACCTGAGCCTTTCAAGCAGTGCTCTCTGTATCAGATTAATGATGCTCTGAATTACACAGGCAGCAAATCAACCAAATCAATACACATACAATAGTTCAGGTGGTTTTTTGTTGAAAGGATGAAGGGCTTGCTGTGGCAACAACCCCGGAAAGATGGAAATATGTGGGCAGATGGTAGTGGGGCCTCATTTGGACAAGTGAGCAGTTTGAACTACTATCATCCCACCTGGCATGTGACCTGAAGGAGTTTGGCTTAGAGTTCTTTCCTCCCTTTCTCATGATCCTTTGTTCATTGTGTTATACCATTGACAGGTGTTTGAAATCCATATGTTAACTGCTGCTTACAGCTCTTTACAACCAGAGTAAAGCAATCTGAGCTTCAGGAAAAATTCAAAAGCAAAAAGGCCAAAACATTTACTTAGGAGCATTAAGCCAGGATTTTAAAAAGTTCCTAAGGTCATATTTATGTGTCTATATAATTTGTCTGATTTTTCAAAAGTGATTTGTACTCCCTGGCCATATCTACATGAGACAGTGACTGCTCAGTAGCCTGATACTACTAGCGTTGTGTTGCAACCACCATGACATGATGCTTCTGTACAGTAGCGTCACGAAAATGGTGTTAATCAGAGGTACTGTGCAGTAGCTTGGGTTACTGCACAGTTATTTAGTACTTTTGTATACCCACTAGGTCTACAGAAACCATACTACCGAGACTATTAGATCCCCAGTTCCCCTCACATAACCCTAGGTGCCCAGACTACCCCGTAGTTTAAAGGCACCGATTTCCAGAGCTCAGGCTTTGTAGACACTCAAGGTGTACAGTTTACTTTTTCATGGACATGTGACTGATTGCAAACAGACACACAGACTTTAATGGATTTAAGAACCAATCATTTTATTTTAGTTAATGCAAGAAATACACAATGCCGCTACAAACTTGATCTAGACAGATCTCACCATTGTTGATCATTCTTTAGGTACAGATCAAGGTCCTTTGAAGGCCTTCTCCCTTCTCTCCTTAAAAGCATGGAATCAATATTCTGTCTCAAATGGTTGGTGAGAAGACCTCTCTTTTATAACTTTTCTCATATGATCCTTTGATCAAACTCACTAGGTGATGAAAGTTGCCTGTCTAGCAAACCTTTGTTTACTTACCTCTCCCCTGATTTGTCCTAGGTTGGGGTAAGCAAAATACAGTCTGTGAGCTGGATTCAGTCCACCAAGTGATTCTATCTAGCTTGCAGTAGGTCCCACAGCCCTGCCTGGCCCAGGCGCAGAGGGGTGCCTGGGCCGTGGGCGTGGCAGCTGGTCCCACTGTCCCTTGATGCAGAGATGCCACATGGTGCAGAGTGGAGACTTCCCTATCCCCACCTGAGGCTCTTGGACATGCTGGTAACAGTAGTCTGTGAGGCCAGGCAGTGTGGTGGTGGGGCAGAGGTGGTACGCCAGCCAGACTCAGCTTTCTGGCAGCCCCTGTACTGGTGGCTCACTATGGATAATGTGTAAATGTTGAAAGTGGAGGGGCACAACTTCACGCCACCACTGCCATCCCTGCTGCTGCCAGGCACTGGCTCTGGCCAGGCTGCAGCCCTGTGCCCCATGCCTCACCATTGGTGCAGAAATCTGGGAGACGCAGGTCCCCCCCACTGTCCCCCACTCCACCCCTGCTCGCTCTGCTCTTACATGCCTGGCTGTCACCACCAATGTCTCCCCTGCTGCCATCAGGTCCGGTCCTGCTGCCTGGGCACTCCGGCCCATTCACCATGGGCACTGGACAAAGCGGGTGAGGTCTTTATGGAGACCAACTTCAGGCAGGGCGCACTTGATGCAGTGGATGAGAAAGGGCTATGGGTAGGCAGGGAATGGCATCTGGGAGCGGGACCGGTGGGTGGAACTGGGGCTGGGATTGTAGGGCAGTGACAGTGCAGGGCTGGGTCCTGGGGTACGGCCGCAATCCTCTCCCCACACTCTCCTGCGACAGGTGCCAGTTCCAGATTATCCTGAGAAAATCATTGGGCTGGCTGTGTAAAATGGCAATACATGTAAACTCTCCTTAATGAAAAAGAGATATAACTCAGTTTTAGCAATGGCAGAATGAGGTGAGGAATCTGTATCCTGCAAGAAGAATCAGGCGATAATTTTTAACCAACAACCACTAAAAAGATCTAATTCGGAAGCCCAGACTGCTTTCCCAGCACAGGATGCCCTGGGGGAGGTGGGGCAGGAATCCTCCCCATAATGGCTTTTCGTGTTGGTCCAGGGAGGTAAGGAAAGTGAATCTACCTCAGAGATTTATTTGGGATTCCTCAGAATGAATGTTGTTACAACAATGCACAATACTATCTTAACATAATATAAAGGAAAATAAAATATTTAATGGTGAAAAATTAAGGGAGTTTGCAGTTGTATTTATAATGCTGTCAGCATCTGTAATGGACTATGTGGACCATTTAGAGAAGCTTGCCAGTTTCCCCTCTATGTTTTTTGTTAATTTACTGTGTCTAGCTGCCCTTATCCACAAACCAAATCTTATGACTATTACAACCGGAGAAAAGAACACTTTATTGTCTGTTGTTGGCAAATCACCCAAAGTCCCCTCCCAACTTAACAAGCTTTAAGCTTCAGTAAGACACAAGACACTTCAGAAAAAAACATCGCCACAAGGCTAATGATGACAACAACTGCCAGCAAACTTTCCACTGCAAGCGAGTAAAGACTTGAAATGAATTTTAGCTCAAGTTTTGTTTTAGTAGCATCAGTGACATGTCTGTGCCGGCAAAAGCTCATATTGCATTCCTTAACACTAGGACTCTGGGCCTGTCTTCTAGAGTCATTAGATTGCAACAGCCTAGTGATAATGAGTAGATTTGTGAAGGCTTTTAGCAAAACTGACTTTTTCTTCCTTAGAATGGTACTTTTGCTGTAAAATGGCAGTGAAACAAAAAGTGATGGAGATATCCTCCTGCAGAAGAGAGATGAGAATATTTTTGGATAATGAAACTCAACTGAGATGTGCTCCAGACATGGAAGAGAGATGTTGACTGCTCAGGAGTCTTGGTTTGTTAGCTTCAGCACAGCAGCCAGGAAATTTATGGTTACATCTCTGATGATGATTCACTTTGTGACAAGTATTATAGGTCCAAATTAATGTCAAGGTGGGGAGTTCTTGGGTTTAGGCTATTGTTTGAGGAATCCTCCCTGTTGGTTGTTTATTGTAAGCCACTCTGAGCCACCTGGATAGTGCTGGAACACGCACAAAAAAAATAGAAACAGGACGAAATATGTGAGCAATGACTCAATAGTGAGAACAAGAGGTGTCTAGTCAGACCTTTATCTTTTCCCGCTTAGTGTACCCATCTCTAGTATAAAGTTAATATTTCTCATTATCCTGACATGACAAGGATGTTGCAAAGACTCTGTTTAGTTAATCTATGCAAAACACCATGAGGATAATTAGCTGAAAAGAAAATATAATATATGGCAAAGGAAAAAAGAATATAAAGTGTAATTAACACAATTTATCTGTTGCTGATATGGCTTGATGCCACTTTACTGTCTTAGTACAAAAAAAAAGTGTCATATTGCTCAGCCTCTTAAGGAACCATCAAGAAAACATGAACAAAAGCAAGCCAGTATGTCCTGGTAATGTCCTGGCTGGAGTATCTATTTCAAATCTTTTGCAGTAGTCTCTTAAGAACAGGAGGAATTCCTCCTAAAATAACTTTAAGTTAGGGTAAAATCTTGTGGTAAAATGGCCTATTGTGAGGATGCTGCCTAAAGGAGCAGGAACATAGTTTAAAAGACTACCTTTTGACATGTTTTAATTATTGCTCCTGTGTTCACAATGAATCTAGAGCTGTGTTTGCTGCTGCATTTTTCAATGTGTTTTCAGGTGCTATGCGAATAACCATTGGGGTACAATTCATACTTTTTCTTGAATGGTACTCTTGTATTAATAATTCCTGTTAGACTCACTGCTTTTTTACCATAAGTAAGGGTGCTGTATTAGATTGTCACTTATGCTGTTATTATAATGCTTTTTACATATGCTTGCCTGTCAATTTTCTCTTATTTATTCTGTTAATTTCCAATGATGTTGCACACGAATCATGAAATAAGTAATGAATACAAAATTATGTATTTATTCATTGGCCTTTGCATATTGTGTCTGGTGGTCAATTTTGTTTGACAATATTTTACCTACACAAATGAGTTGATTACTTCCTCCAAGGCTTTGTTTTAGTCAGACACTCCTATAAACTGTGCAATATTAGAAGGGGACATGCCTTGTGGTGAGAAAAGCGATTACACAGAATTGCCACCTTTTTTACTTACTCTTACTAACTAAATCTAATCCCTGTGCCATGATCAGACTAACACGTGTTTAATTCTTTGATCTAAGTGTAGTTCTCTTTTGCTCCAAATAATATCACAACCTAACACAGCTATGGTGTCTTCTTGCTGCTGCATATATGAATCAGCATATTCTAGATCAGATTGTGATCCCGTTGATCAGACTGGGTGCAACTACATGTGCATTTTACTGCTAAGTTGACTAATTAGCTCCTCAGTAAAGCATCACTATCTACATGAGGGGCTATTAGGTCAGAGTAAAATAATTAACTCTGCTGAAAGATAGTACTGCCCAACACAAGTACTATCCTATAGTGGAGTTACTTAGTGTGCCACAATGTATGTGTAGACAGTGACTGGGGCTGGCTGGGACATGAGAGTGCTACAGTGTGGGGGCTGCCTCCTGGCTAGCCCCATACTGTGGCACCCTTGTGCCTCAGTCAGCCCCTCTGCGGCACTTTGAGCTGGAGTAGAGCAGCCCTGGGCTGGCAAGTTGACCCTCCACATGGCCCTGATAGTTGGGGCTGCATTGCCCCAGCTCAATGTAATATGATTCCAGGCACACAAGTAAACACTGTGCCCAAGAGCAATAAACTCTGGGCACACATTATACCAGAGTTCATTCAGCTGCGTTAATTGCATGTGTAGATGTGCCCAGCAGGTGAATCTACACATACAATTAATGTGATTGAATATACTCTGGCTCAATTTGAGACAGAGTAAACTAGTCCCTACGTCACCGTCTACACGTGCATTTCAGCGCAGTGATTTACTGCGTTGTCACATACCACTTGTATGTGACGGGACTGTCTGGCTGTGTAGTAAATTAGTCTACTGCACCCTAATTGCCACACATATGTAGACAATAACGCTTTACTATGCATTCAGTTAGTCTAATGTGAAGTAAAGCGCATGTGTAGATGTGTCCACTGGGCACATCTACACATTCATTAATGTGCCCTAATTATGGTGTATTAAGTTAGTACCTGTAACAATAGGTACATGTACCTGTACAGGTGTAGGTACCTCTAACTTAATGCTCTGTAATCACTGCTACTATGTATTAGCACAAATGCACATTTTTTTAGCAATGTTAATGCGCGTTAGACTAGATCTACTGCGCATTAACACTGGTTTTGCCCACTGTGCTAATGCAGAGTCCTCTGCACATTGTGTCTCATGTAGACATGCCCACTGAGTAGTACTTTACAATACTGAATATCACCATTAGTAATGTAAAGCACTACTGCTGAGTCTGAATGCAGGTAACACAGTATGATCCTCTGATTGCAGAAATCATCTTATTTGTTTTGTTTTGTTGTTATGATTGTGAAAAACAACACAGGAAGCATACAGCTTGATCTTTAGATCCCAGACTGAGTTTGCAGCACTGGAAGTTAGGAAAACTTTTTTATCATTAGACTGAGAAAATAGTTATAAAGTCATGGAAAGATTATAAGCATGAAGCCCCATGTTACCATTTTTACAGTCATTTTCAGAACATAAATGCACTTTACTGTTTGCAGCTAGCTAGTAAACAATACATAGAATAGGAGTTTTTTTTAATTGGACAAAACTGCCAAATAAAGCATTCTCATATCCTATAAAAATATAAGCCTTCTAAGGGGACTCTAAGCAGAAGGATTTATGCTTATGATCTAATCAATAGCATACAAAGAATGACTGAGCAAAATGGGACATACTGCAAAGGGACCATTATTACCCTGTCTGAAGTAGAAAATACTGAATGTAGACAGGAAGAATTCTGGGACTTGTAGTTTCTGTTGAATGGTTTGTACACACACACACACACACACACACACACGAAACACAAGGAAGTTCTTTATTTTACTGGCATATATTCTATTACTCTCTGCAGAGCAAGTTAGTGCACTCTTTGATGTTATGCAGTCTATATTACTTTTATTCTTTACAGATGGAATGAAATAAAGTTAAACTCCTACACACTTTTTTCAGGCAAAACTCCCAAATTTGGCGAAAATAATTTCAAATAAAAAGAAATAGTAATATGCTTCAGATTTCAGTAGATGTTGCTAATATATTTTTGCTTCACCTTGCTTCATTTTATTTTTCTATGAGCCATATGGGGTGCTGGGTGATGATTCTTTTTACTCAGAATTCCTCACTTGGTTTCAGTGGGGATTTCTGCTTAAAAATTGGCAGTATGAGTTAATATGGTAGTGAATGAAGTAGAATAAGTGTGCTCAAAGAAACAGAATAGGTGATTTGCAAAACCAGAGGTTGTTACATGTGAACTTGATAATGTTTTAATTTGGGCCATTCTATCCAGGAGCACAAATCTTCCTCTGAAACAAAGGAACATTTCAAATAATTGAATTGTTTCATTCCACAAAGATGTTCACTTAAAAAAAACACAGTCTCCTCAGAGCTGCTCTACCGTAGTTTCTCTGCCTCAGGGGTAGGATTCTTCCCTATGAGGGGGAGGATTTTTGGCTGGGCATTAGGGAGACACTAAGACTGGGTATTTGGGAGTGGATTTGTCCCTGAGGGCAAAATTATCCTTTTTGAACAGCTGTTTGATTTCTAATGCATTTTCCATAGTTGTTGTCTATTGGGACACCTTATGTGGGAGATTCACTTTTACATAAATATTTCCAAACCTGATTCAATAGCTTATGAGGTCTCTATTATGCTTTGCACAGTTGCTTGTTATGTACACATACGTGTTTTGTTCCTCAGCAGATGAATGTACCAAATGATAACATCACAATATATTTAAATGCTGATCTGCTGGCAAATTATACAAGAATACTTCAGGTTTAGCATGTAATAGGTTCTAATCCCAGGAAGAACAATTTAGCTCTTCATCTTCCAAAATAGATAAGTGGAGTTCTATGCAATTCCCTATGTGTGGGTCTTTGTTAGCATAACCAGCTTGCTCTTTATTTGTTAAAAACTAACCAACTATCACTTACTGAACAACTGACAGGGTCCATACCCACTCCAATTGGGTGAAGTCCAGTGCTTAACCACAGGTTAAAGCTGGTAGTCAATATTGCAGTATAAAGGCAATCTCTTCATGTTCTCATTAGTGTATATTGAATTTAAACTGTCAGGAGCCAAATAATAAAGTCTCTGTGCTTGCTATTACTTCTACTGAAGTTGATGGGAACATTTCTGCTGACTTCAAAATGAATAAGACTGAATCCAGTTTCCCCTCTACTGTTTAGAAACCCCCCTGCCAAACAGTGTGGAGCTCTGTTGTGGGGCATAATACGTATTTAATATATGCTGCCTTCAAACCCAGAAATCATTACATGACAGGAACTTGGAGAAAATTGATAGCTAGGTAGCATTCTTGTCCAGCATTCTGGGCAATATTTAGAATCTTTCACTGATTCTACAAAGGAGCAATCTTTTACTCTTTCTCCAAGTAACAAAAAATCCTGCCTTTGATAAGAAAATGAATTTCTTGCTTCAGTCATGTCATTTCCCTTTTGCTCTTGTACTCATAGATGTCATGCACCATTGATTCAGCTTTCAGTAGGAGGCTTCAAAAGGAAGCAGATTGCTAAGTACAGAATAAGTGGGAAAAGTGCCCAAAGACAGAGATATTCCAGAAATAAAATTTAACTTAGCATGTCTCGCATGGGTTTCTCTTAACTTCTACTGGTCAAAATTTGTGTTATTTCTCTGATAAAACTAATTTAGAATTAGTTGTTTTGATTTTTAAATCCTCATTGCAATGATACTGAGCAATAGTGAAAAGTGCTCATTTTCATAATCAAGGCATTTGATTGAAATTATCCATTTTAAAAAAATTCAGAATATGAAACATACACATACCTATAAGAGAGTTACTTACGGTTAGTAAAACATTGATAAACAGAATAGAAAAGGAAGTCAGAAAACTTAAATCATGTCACTAGATGGAGCCAGAAGCACCAATTTTATCCAGCTTTCCTTCTGCCTATACAAATATGGTTAAAATTAGTGCCCCTAGTGCCATCTACTGAAGTGGTCTAAGTTTTCACTGCAGACATAGGACATCTATTAGATATGCTTGAGGATGCAGATTATGTTATTTTACTATTATTTATAATGAATGGGATTTCTAGAGTGTTTTTATTTACTGAAAACCAGGTACAGGTGGAGGAAATATGTTTTGTTCACTTAGAACTATGTTAAGAATCGTTCTTTAGACTTATAACTACCTTCTATACAGGTCTCTCAACATATTTTTCAAATATTAATAAATTATTGTATTACAGTACTGTCTAAGAGTACCACCCATAAGCTAGGAATTCAATATGCTAGGTGCTATATAAACAAAAAATAAATTCACAGTTTTTGTCCCATGAGGCTTATAACCTAGGTGTCATATCTCCAAAGGGGTAACTGAGGCAGAGTGAGTTTAAGTGATTTGTCCTAGGGTAGACCAGAAGTTCATGTCAGAACCAGGTATGGAAAACAGTGTTCCTGATTCCTATGAAGGGAAAACTATATTATCCTTATTAAAGAAATCACAAAGAAAATCACCTTTTTACAGATTAACTCTACATATGCCTTGGGCAGCTAAATACTTATGAACAGATCAAGTTTGTGATATTTTGTTTCTTGATCCTTCAAAGATCTAATGCCACAGAGCAGCTTTATGACCATTATTGCACTCCAGAGTTAGTTTCTAGGAGCTGAAATTGACAGGGGAAGATTTTTAAGATATCCTCTGGATCTAATTCCCAAATATATTCATTACTATCAGCTACACAGAGGGTGTAGTGCTACTGAAATGGAATTAGTTGGAATACATGCCATAAGTTGTGTTCTTTTGTATGAGGCTAAGCAGTTAAAAACTTGTTTCCTTTCCAGATACACTGAAACACATTTTGAATAGAAGGACTTACAAACATATTCAATAAATTTTCATAAGTAAATCACCATTTACGTTTCTAATGTGGACTTCTGAAACTATTATGTTGGAGGATGTAGGAGAACCAAAATAAGCAAGAATCTTTTATTTTGTAAAAATGACTGCTTCCATTCATAGTGGAAATATGCAGTAAGGCAGCACTTGGGGCGTATTTGTATGACTGTTGGATATGCTATAGCCTGTTAACTGTATGACAGGGCATTTTGTTCAATTTACTACCTATGCGTGTTGTCCATTTACTTCTCTCCTTATTTGTGTTTCCTTATTTATTTCTCCCTGTGATTTTACAACAGTAGCAATGAATGTAGAAAAGAACAACTCCAGCAGTGCTTTCCAATTATTTATTTTGAATAACAAATCCCCAATCTCCATTATTTTGTGGCTAACTAAAAATATGGTTACCTGGTAGGATTTTATGTATCTACTGGTACTAAACTCTTGGTGGATTTCTGTTGTTTACCTTTGGGAAAGAATTTTAACAGCAGTGAACATTTAAAGAGGCAGTGGTGAGAGAAGAGGGGCTTTTCACATCACAACTTGGAAACACTTGGCTGTTTCATCACTGAATGGATGGGACTTGCACATTTGTCAGCAGCTACCGGCTTAGTGCAGTCTTCTTAGCCTGCCTGAGCATGCATGCTTTCTTAATGGAAAATATCCTGGCCTGCTGTATCAGCAATTTTTCTCAGTTCTTCTCCAAAATCTAAGCTGCTCCAAACTGGAATTCTCCATGTTGAGTTTGTGCATTGTGTGCCAGGTGTTTCTGGTTGCCAACACTTCAAAATAAACATGCAGTTAATGCTGAATTCCATTGGAAATCCTATAGGACATCTACTGAGATTTGCTTTAATACCCAATGAGTTAATCAGGATTAATAGCAATATAATAAACACCACAGGATTAATTTCAATACAATAAATACTGCAGGAATTAACGTTGATTAGGTCATTATTTTGAGTAGCTACCCATTTATTTTGTTTTTTTCTCCTGCCATGACATCTTTATTTTTCCCACAGATCACTAAGATTTAGCCACAGACAGAAGACAAATAGTTCCATTTATTTTTTCATTGGCAGATCAGAAAAGGGTACTTGCACCACCTAGTGTATCATGTGCTAGAAAGCTTTCCAAAGCAGAAAATCAGGGAAAGGTATGGAACACGTTTTGAAAAGCCACCATTCACTTCCATACATGAAAACTGCTAACTTTATTGACCCGAGGGCCTGCAAATACCCATGAGTCTCAGTGCAGCAGCATATAACAATTTGAATTTGCATGAGTTTTGAATGCTTAACAAAATGGAAAAGAAAACCTGTAGTAAGCTGAACTCAGAAAAAAAATGTGAGGGAAAAAATCCCTTTAGCAAAGAAAGAGCATCAATTACCATGCAACACATGAAAAGTGCCTGTGTCAAGAATGTGTATAGTATTAGGCACTCAGGTTCTGATTCAGGAAAACATGTAAGCACATAAATTTCAGGCCTGTAAGCCTGAAGCATGTGTAAAATATAAGCATATGCTTAATTATTGCTGACCTAAGACCTCAGATACACCTGGATTCAGACTTGTATGTGTGGCATAGGAACATAAATCAAATAGACTACAGTCTTTGTTAAGAATGTATCCTCTTGATTATAGATGAAGCTAATAGCTATGCCTGTAGCTTGCCTTAGGTTGCCTATGACTTCCCATTATAAGACTGAGGGGGATTGGAACAGGGAAGAGGATGAAAAGGTAGAAACTTGAGAGCACAAGGAAAAGCAGGGTCTATAACAACTAGATCTCAGTCTGTATCAGAAGCGAATTCTCAGGACTATACACTGTCATGGGGGAAAGCAAGGGAGAAAAAGAAAACAAATTAAAAAATATAAAGAGATTCAAGAACTGGAGAAAAGTAAAAAACTTGGAAGAGAACAAAGTTTTAGACTAGACATCCTAAGGCACTACTTCACAGTCAGGGCAGCTAGGATCTGGAACCAACTTCCAAGGGAAGCGGTGATGGCTCCTACCCTGGGGGTCTTTAAGAGGAGGCTTGATGTCTACCTGCCTGGGGTCATTTGAGCCTGGATTTCTCTCCTGCCGAGGGCAGGGGGTCGGACTTGATGATCTACAAGGTCCCTTCCGACCCTACTTCTATGAATCTATGAATCTATGAAATAGCCCAGATTCCTATACTGCACAACTGATAAGGGGTTTTCAAAAAGGCAAATTAAATGAAGAAAATCCTAAATCAACCAACCTATGAAGATTTTTCCCATTGCTGAGCATGGATGACATGCTGGACTTGATGCTGGGGAAATACATGGGAAACAGATTCTGCAGCATTCCCAAAGACCTCCAGATTACAGACCTCAGTAATGAACAATATTTAAAATACTAATCAAATTTCTAAAAGAACAATATAGAAAATGCTGGGGAAAAGCAAGAGCATTAAAAGTACCTAACCAGAATTTTTTCACAGGCAGATTCACCCCACAGTGGGTGTGTCTATGCATGTATTTGATCCGGGCTCAGTTTACTCTGGTGTAAACAACACTAGAGTAGGCATTCTCAGACAGGCATCTACATATGCAGGGACTAGGCAGCAGATTTGCTGCTCTCTATGCCAAACTTCCTGCAGCCCTGCAATGGGACCCAGCAGCACCGGGGGGAGCGCCAGGCTGCAGCTGCAGCTGCCAGCAGCTGGCAGCCCTGTTCAAAAGCCAGCCCTGCTTGCTGCTCCCTGGCCAGCCACTTTCCTGCCCAGGAGCAGCATGCCCAGCACAGGTACAGTATGCAGCAGCTTTCTCCTTGCTCACTCTGCCACCCTGTGCCATAGCTGCTCCTGCCCCTGCCCCTGGCAGTGATGACCAATGCCCTGGGCTCCTGCTGGCAGCTGTATTGGCCCTGCTGGCCTGCTGCACTGACTGCCACCTGACCCACAGCTGTTTCACCCCACCTGGCTCCCCCCTGGGCAGTAACCACCTACCTGGCCACAGTGTGCCATCCCAGGGCTGCTGCCATTGCTGCTGCATCACTGCTGCTGTTGGCAGGGATGCCAACAAGGAACTCCAGGATGCAGCTGCCAGGGCTGCTGTTGCTCTCCTTGGCCTCCAGCTCCACCACCTCTGGGCCCACTGGGCCAGCCAGGACTGATGTTGTCCAGCACACCTGGGATGATGAGCAATGGCTGGAGGCTTTCTGCTTGACTTGGCCGGCCCACCTTCTGGGAACTTGTGGAGCAGCTCTGGCCCCACCTGGAGCATCAGGACACTGGCATGTGGCTGCCCCATCTCTACAGACACCTGTCTGGCCCTTGCCCTGCTCAAGCTGGTTGTGCCTACCACCCTGCAATATGTCGGCCACTTTTGGCATAGGTAAGGCCACTGCCGGGGAGGCCATCCTGGAGGTGTGCGGCACCCTCCAGGACACCATGCTTTGTGTGCACAACTCCTTGGTGGTGGTGGTGGTGGGGTTCTGTGCCCTGAGATTCCCCCAGTACATCAGGGCCCTGGATAGGACCCACATCTCCATCACCTGCCTTCCCCATGGAGACTGCTGCAGGGGATTTCACTCTGCCATGCTCCAGGCTGTTGTGGTCCACTATGGGGCCTTCACACATGTTAGCTCTGGCTGGAAGGGCAGCACCCACAATGCCCACGTGGTCTGGATCTTCAGCCTGCTGGGCCTGGTGGAGAACAGCCACTTCTGCCACAGTGTGCAACTGCTGGTGGAAACTGCAGCTGGAGAGCACAGCGGGATGGGGCACTGGATGCCCCAGGGGCCCTCCTCCAGTAACATGTCACCAGAGGTGTTAGCCCAGGGTGGGGGCTTGGGCAGGCCACTTAGGCTGCTGTAGACAGCACAGCTGTCTGGGACCTAGGGTGCAAGGATGACTGTCAGTTGCTGCATAAAGGGCATAGACTTATGGGCACTGCTGGATGATGATTGTGGTTGATCATGGTGACCCACTGTGCCCACCAAGCCTTGACCTTTATGTGGCAGTGTTGCACTGACTGGTTGTGCCTGCACTCCTGCATCTGGCCTGACAGCACCTCATAGATGTGGGCTTTGGAGCACTTGCCCCACTCAAACTAGTGCTGCACCTCTGCCTCACTCCACAGCATCACGTGGTTGCCAGTCTCCTCCTTGATCCAGTTGGGACTTTGAGTGGAAGGCACGGGTGTGGGCACAAGCCTGGGTGAGGAGGACAAGGCCATCATAGGTCCTGTGCCGGATCTCTTGGCCCCAGCATGGCTTTCTCTGTCCTGCTGGGCCTGGGCAGTTGCCTGCAGCACAGTGGCACAGCATGAGACTGGCAACTGCATGGCAGAGGCAATGCCCTGCAGCACCTGCAGGTGCAGGGCAGGCTGCTGGGGGTGGGCTGTGGGCAGGTGGAGCTGGTCTTGCTGGCCAGAAGCTGTCTGCAGCTGGGCCTGGGGGCTGACAGGCCTAGCCAAAGGCTCCAGCAACCTGCAGCCCCCTGCAGCACTCTGCTGGCCTGGGCGGCACTTTCCTGGTAGCCATGTGGCACTACAGTGCCGGGCAGCAGCACTGGGGTGCAGGCAGGCTGGCAGAGCTAGGCTGCAGCCTGCTCAGGGGGACACATAGCCTGGAGTGCCCTTAGGCTCCCTGCTGGTGTTCCCCAGAGCTCAAAATGCCTGCAGGCTTTTAAAGCCTGAGGCAGAGGCTTCCATAGTGGCAGCCCAGCCCTGGGGCAGGAGAGGCTCCCAGCCCAGAGCCCAATGGCTAGCCTGAAGCCGGCCCCCTAGTGGTAGGGCAGGCCCAGGAGCAAACTTGTTCCTGGGTCATGTCTACACATTCATTACTGCACAGTAACTAATCCTGTTTAAAATGTGCAGGTAGCAAATTTATGTGGGATTAGGATTTTTTACTGCACAGTAAGCAAGCATGTGTGTAGATGTGTGTGCTTACTGTGCAGTTAACTATGCTACTACACATTTAGCCATCTCGTGTAGAAGTGCCCAGTGTAATATATGGAAAAAAGCAGAGCCACATGAAATGGAAAAATGAGTGATCAAAACGGGGAAGAAGAAAATGAGCCACACAATATCCAGTGATGAGATGAATGTTGTGAATAACATGACGAGCCAGAAAGGAAGAGACATATTCTGCTTCCCTGTTCCAGAATGCAGAAAGTGTGGATTGCATGACATTTGACAGTACTAAATACTTCCATCAAAAGAAAGAAAATCCTGTCTAAAAGAGAAATGAAGGAGGCAGCAGGCAGGGTATCTCAGTTCTGTACCATGACATACTGCAAAAAATATCTGGGAGTTACAGAAGACCATAAGCATAATATGATCCAATGTGCATTTATTGCAAAAAAAGAGAAAAGTCAACAGCATAGAGGGTTGTATTAACTGGAGTGCCATTTGCAAGTCAAAGGAAGTAATTCTGCCATGCTATTCAGCACCAGTGGGGCTCACTTAGAGTCCTGTGCCCAGTGGGAACCCGTACTTCAAGAAAGATATGGACAGATTGGAAAGAGTCTAGTGGAGATTGACAAAAATGATTAGAGGCTGGGGAAGCATGATGTATGAGAAAAGTCTGAAAGAACTAGGATTATTTAGTCTGGAGAAAAGATTGAAAGAAGATTGGATAACAGTCTTCAAATACCTGAAGGGTGATTATAGAGGATGGAGATAGACTCTGTGACTATAAGGTACAAACTGTAGCAGAGGAAATTTAGATTAGGTATTGCCAGAGGAACTTTCTGACCATGATGGTGGTCAAACAGAAGAACAGGCTACCTAGAAGTTGAAAATGTCCAAGGATAGAGATTCCACAAGATCAGGTTAGACAGACACTTGGCTGGGATGTTTTAGTCAGGGGAGATCCTGCCTTGAGCAAGGGTGTGGCAGTGCACTGTTGGTGCCTGCCACTTTAAGAGAGGAGCCAAGCCGG
>NW_005842645.1:576825-588058 GCF_000455745.1 Alligator sinensis | reverse complement strand
AGGCCAGGTAATAACATTGCTTGGCTGCAAGGCTCTATGCAATATTCTAAAGATAAGGGCAGGAGCTGTAGGGGATGCTTTGGAGGCTCAAGGTCCTGGGTATGACCTAAAACTGCACTCTGCCAGGAGTGGGTGGCTTGGTGGGGCTCCCAGTGGTGCGGGAGCCCCCAGGAAATGCCAGGCCAGTTACCACCCCTGTGAAAGGCAAGTAGAGGCACCTTATCCCCAGCCCTCACCTTTGGATGGGTTACGTAACATTGGAGGTAGTGGGGCCAGGTATGGCTGTGGCCACCGGAGCCCTGTGGGGTGCAAGACCCTGAGCAGAGGTAGTTGGGGCCAGGCATGGCTGTGGCCACCTGAGCCCACTGGGGAGGAAAGCCCCATGGCCCTAGTGAGGGGGGTGGAGATATGGAGCCCCAGAAAGGCGGTGGAGATGAGCAGCCTGAATGGGGGGAGGAAAAACCAGAGGGCTGGGAGCCCAGTATGTTTGAGTATATAGAGTTGCCCCAGAAGGAGCCAGGGCAAGCTTAGACCCAGTTGGGTAATTGGCTGGCCACTACCCTAGTGAGGGGCATGGGAGGGGCCCAAAATATGGTACCACCCAAGGTATGAGCTAGCTAAAGCCTATGGCCTAAGGGGCCCACTCCAAGAGGGAGCAAGGCAGTACAAGTTGTCAATGCATGAAAGAGACCCTGTGAGAGGAGGTGGAGTGTATGACTCCCTAGTGAGGGGAGGGCGGTAAGAATGTGTGTGTGGCTGAGGCCTGACAATGAGGTCTAAGCTTGGTCTGGCTGTAAGCTGGGAGCATTGTCATCTGGATGCCATCTGTGAGGCTTGGGCTGTGCTGTAGGGGAGGAACGGAGCCACAGATGGTTGCCCCCTGGCATCAGGGCAAGAATGGGCAGCCTCCTGCCTTAATTAACACCTTAATTAACATCAAGGTGTGGCAGAAAATTCAGGTGGGTGGCATGCCCAAAGGCAAGTGGGGAAACTAGCACTGAGGCTAGTTGGGCAGCCCCACTTTGCCACAAAGGGGACTGGACTAGATGACCTCATGAGGTCCCTTCTAGGCTTACTTTTCATGATCCTATATCATTCTATCAGCACAAAGCCAAGCGGTGTAAAGTAGGTAATGAATTCAGTGCTGTGACTGAAGGGGAGTTGAGGTTGATTGTCCTTGGAACAGACTCACAGTTCAGCAGCAAGGGAGCACAGTGGCTAATGCACTGACTCATGGCCAGAGAGGCAGAAAAGGGAAAGTCAGAACACAGGAAATGCAAATTTAAGCTTATGAAGAAGAGCTTTAACAGGGGCGGGGGGGAACCAACAATCTCGAAATTCCTAAAAGCATGTACATTTTTTTTCATGTGAAGCATGAGTGTTAATAAATATGCATGTATAGGGGTCAAGGTTCAAGCAGAGGAAAATACCTGGGAAAATCAGGAAGGCTATATAATTTATCCCATTGCCGAGAGCTACAGATGTGGTGGGGGGTTTTTTTGGGGGGTTTTTTGGTTTGGTTTTTTGGGGGGAGCTTCATGGATCCTGCTATTTTTTTAGTGTGTGAAATGCGAATTCTGAGACTCTTTTTTTTTTTTTTTTTTTTTTTTTTTTTTATAATTCCAGTGATGCTAGAGGGAAGGGAAAATAAAAGAGAATATGAAGGGTGTTATTTGACTTTAGGATCCTAAAGTGATTATCTGGAAAGAATTACTAAGCATCAACACATCACAAGATGATTCCCATTCTTGGGCACCTCCCAACCTGAGGAAAACCATCTTTCAGATTCATAAAACTGTTGTAAGTAAACCTTGAGGCAGTGCAGGGCATGGACCTTAAGACAAAATCTAATACCAGAGGAGACATTTGACAGGCCAATGCTATTGAAATTCTAAGGGTGAGGGAAATTATCCTGAGCTGATGATAACAATTCTTATTGTTTTCCTTATACTTTCCATACATCAATGAGGAAAAATTGTGATACTGTCTTCACCTGGGCTGGCAGCAAGTTCCCTAATGGGTTCTGTGATGGTTGAAGCTTGAAAATGCTCATATCCAAATGAGGAGGGAGGAAGGAAGAGAGAAGCCAGGCCAGGCACTACATCCTGCCCAGGAAAGGTAAGTGATCCAGCTGCCTCTACCTTTGGTTTAGCTGACTGCCTGTTTGTTTGGTGGGTGTGTGCTCTGAAGTGCTGCATGCTGCTGAGTCAACCCAGGCCCAGAAGGGTATAAAAGGAGACTCCCCAGGGAGCCAGTGAACAGGGACTACCAAGAGAGGAGCAGTTTGCAGGCCAGTCATGGGCAGGAGTACACAGGAGCTTCTGACAGAGACTTTAGGTAAGTGAATGAGGAGGGGTGCTACTATGGGGGTGGTGACATGGAATGCAGCCAGGGCCCCTGCCATGCTGCTGCCTCTGGCCCAGAGCTCCCGTGAGGCCTCCACCCAGACAGGCCCCTTGGATGGGTCAGCAGTGCCCTAGCCCCCTGTCTGCGGGAGTTGCCTGAAGAGGCCCTGGAGGGGCAGGTGAGGGAACTCCAGGCAGAGGTGAGCAGGCTGCGGGGGATTAGGGCAATTGAAGAAGAAATTGATGGCTACTTTTATTCTCTGCAGGACAAGATGCCTGGCATAGAAGTTGTGAGGGAAAGCCCTGAAGCAGATGCTGGTGAGTGGAGGACGGTCACCTTGGGGAGCCAGACTTCTCACCGCAGAGACAGCTCCCCTGGGGCAGTTGGGGAACAAATATGAGGCCCTGGCTGCACTGGAGGAGTGTGCGGTGGGGGAACGTACACTGGAGGGGCCTGCCACCATTACTGAGCAAGCCAAGGGCCGGCCAGGTAAGTGGAAGAGCTGCTGCGTCATCGTTGCAGGTGAGTCCTTGCTCAGAGGGACCCATCTGTTGTCCAGCTCCCACAACACGTGAGGTCTGCTGCCTGGCCAGAGCCAGGATCAGGAATGTCACAGGGAGAATTCCAGACCACATTCGGCCCTCTGACAACTATCCCATGGTCCTCATCCATGTGGGAACAAATGATACAGCCAGGAGTAGTCCAGATTGTATCATGAGTGACTCCCTGCTCTGCCATAAGACAGACACGGTCAGTTGCACAAGCACCCATGTCATGAGTTTTGCTTGTCAGCAGTTTGAGGTGCAGTTTCCCAGAAACCCCTACACCTATCACCTTGAAACATGGTAGACTTCATGCTCTCAGCAGAGGCTACCATCTCTGCAGGTTTCATCCAAATCAGCCACAAGATATTTAATTGATTTCCCCATTATACTCCTATGGCCAGATCTCCAAATCTTCCAAAGCCAATTCAACCAAATCAAATTTGGAAAAGCAATCCAAATCTCTGAATCGTATTGCTGGCATCCAAATCAGCTGAATCCAGGCCTACTAAATTGTGGGGTGAAGTGCACACTCTGGAGGGTAGGGAATGATTGCAGGCAGATCTGGACAAGTTGGAAAAGTGGACAGTACACAACAGGATGCAGTACAACAAGGACAAATGCAGAGTGCTGCACCTAGGGTGCAAAAATATCCAGCACACCTACTGGCTGGGAAGTGACCCTCACAGCAGCACAGAAGTGAAAAGGGATCTCAGAGTCATACTGGACTCCAAGATGAACATGAATCGTCAGTGTGACGAAATCAGCAGCAAAGCTAACCACACTTTATCATGCATCAGCAGATACATGATAAATAGATCCAAGGAGGTGATACTTCCCCTCTATGTGGCATTGGTCAGACCACAGTTGAAGTATTGTGTCCAGTTTTGGGTGCTATACTTCAAAAAGGATGTTGATAGATTTGAGAGGGTCCAGAGGAGGGCCACTCATATGGTTAGGGGCTTACAAGACAAGCCTTATGAGGAGAGACTGAGGGACCTGGACATCCGTCAGTCTCTGCAAGAGAAGGCTGAGAGGTGATCTTGTGACTGTCTACAAATTCATTGGGGGGGATGCAGCAAGGGATTGGAGATGCTCTGTTCACCAGGACACCTCTGGGGTAACAAGGAACAATGGTCAAAAACTGACAGAGCAGATTTAGGCTAGATATCAGGAAAAACTTCTTCACGGTAAGGTGGCCAAAATTTGGAATGGGCTTCCAAGGGAGGTGATGCTCTCCCCTACCTTGGGGGTCTTTAAGAGAAGGCTGGATAGGCATCTGGCTGGGGTCATCTGACCCCATCACTCTTTCCTGCCTAGGCAGGGGGTAAGACTTGATGTTCTGTTGAGGTCCCTTCCAACCGTAGCATCTATGAATTTATCCAAGAGAAGTTGTGTGCTGACCTTTTAATTCCCTTGCTTGGTCTATCCAAGTGAGTTTGGGATTGACATCTGGGAGGAGCTCCTTGCTGAGAAAAAACATTAGTTGGGAAGTCCTAATGCTGCCTAATAATTGGCTCTGAGCTACCAGGCTTAGAGTGGAGAGTGACTGGTCCAACCCTTTGCACAAGGGGAGAGTGGCCTCAGTTTGTCTCCCTGAAATGGTTATGGTCCCATGGCCAGCACCAGGCTTGCAGTGTGTCATAATGTCGTAGTATGAATTAGTGTCCTCTTCCAACCCCCTGTGTTGATATGGATGAATTTTTGAATTTATTAGAGGATTTTAAGTATGAAGCACATTCCTGATTGGTATTGGGTCAGTCAAACAAGATCGCTGCTGTTGCTTTCAGTGCCTTGTTTGGTCATGTAAAATCTTTGTCTCACCCAAACTCATTTGGTTTTAACTGACCTGCTCTTCATTGTTTTTTTAGCAATGTCCCTTGCACTGTTGGTTTGCACATGAAGAGAAGAGATGTTATGTTCAGATTTTAGGACTGGAAATAGATTATTTCAGCTCTTGCTTTTGCTGATGATAAAATTATCCTGGGCAGTTCACTTAAAGAGCTGGCTAAAGGCTTGATAATTCTGAGAGAGTTCAGCTCAGAGGCTGGTCTCAATGTCCATGTAAAGAAAACTCAAATGTTTTCACGTTGTCTGAAAGCTATGGACCCACCTTCACTCTGAACATCAGTTTTCTGCTACAAAGGTAGGACTAGGTATCACTTCTCAGGCTGAAATTTGGAACCAAGCTTTTATCTAAAGAATCCTAAAAATTGTCTACTTAAACCCCTCATGCACCACAACTGCAAAGCTCATTATAAAACAAAATCTTAAGACCTCACAACATGACAGGTAAAAAAATAAGGAAGACAAGGATACTACCAGTGTACTGCCACTGCAATGGCAGCAAAGTATTTTAATGAAAATAGCCTGAAAGGATCCTAAAATGAGGTCTATGCCTCAGACTACAGAGGAAGACCATTCTCCCTCTCACTTCCCCCCCACCCACCCATCCTTGCCAAAGTGATCCAGGGAAAAATTCTTCTTGAATCTGTATCTGATAATGACTTTGACCCTGAGGGAAGAGCAAGACCCTCTAGCCAGGTACCTGAGAAGTTGCTAGCACTGGCAAGAGCATCACAACATCTTAGTCAAATATCTTGCTTTTAGCTGTGGTTAGTCCAGAGAAAGGTGGGCAAAAAGAAACCCAGAAGCCATAAAGCATTCAAGTGGGGAGAAAAAAATAAAGGATCTTCCAGACTCCTATAAAACACCAGCAGAAGCTCTTAAACATGGGATTACCAAGCTCTTCCTGCACAGAAAATCACCACGTTCTACCTGCATTCTACCTTTCAGTCTTAAAATGGAGTTTCCAAATACTTGAATCCACATATCGCAGATACAGATTATTAATCCCAAGAAGTCCCTATCATACTAGGCTTCTAAAAACTCGTTGAGCTCCAACTTTAAGTGATTTGGGTTCTCTGCCCCTGCTGCTTGGCTACTTGAAAGATTATTTCAAACTTCGCTGCTCTAATATTTAGTAATCTTCTTTTAATTTCCAGTCAAAATTGGTTCAAAACCAGTTTGTAGCCACTTGATGTGCTTTGGTAGCTGATTTGATTTGGAGGAGGTTTGGCCCAATTCAGCAGCCAAATCTCTGAATCCGAATGAAATCGTGAGACCCATTAAAAGGTCTGAATTGATTCGGAAGCCTCTGAATCAATTCAGAGAGATACGGTGCTGATTCAGGGGCACACACCTACTCCCATGCCCTCCTGGACCAGCAGTGAGAGCCGCCAGAGGAGCCACCTGAAGAGCACATTGGCAGCGCATTGTTGTGTGCAGTGGCGGGAGCCCCTCTCCTCCTTTGCCCCAGCTGGGCTGCTTGTCCCAGTCCCACCCCCAATCCCTCCGTTGCTGCGGGGGCATTGATCTGCCCTCCTCCCCCATGCCTCTTCCCTCCCCACTCTGCTCATCACAACAGACTTACCAGCTGGAGGCAGCTGTGTCCAACATGGTTGAGGACTGCTGCCTGTTTAGTCTGTGACTGAATCTCTGAATCGGTACCAAATCTCCAGATCCAAATTGGCTGAATTGAATCAGAACAGTGATTCGAATTGCCCAATCGAATCATTGTCCCTCCGAATCGGCCGAATCCAAATATGAAATAAATACTTGCTGCTTCGCACAGGCCTATAATAAGCAACTCTTCTCCCTCCCAGATATTCACCCTATTAATATATTTATAAAAGTGACCACATCCCCTCTCAGACTTTGTTTTGCCAAACTCTTTCAAGCTTCTCTCATAGGATAGATTCTATATTTCTGTAACCATTTAAGTGGCCCTTCTTTGTACCTGTTCCAGTTTAAGCTAATTTCTTGAACATGAACATGGATGACCAGAATTAAACGCTATGGGCATCTTTATATGTACTCTGGAGTTGGAGGGGGTTTAATTAAGTAAAACATCCACATTGTCTTGTGTATTCAGTATTCTGTGCTTCAAAATGGGAGCCGATGAGCTTTAGTTAAAGCGCTCCTGTCTGCATTAAAAAATGTGGGGACACTGAATACATGTGATGCCAAAGCTGCTAGAGCATTCCAGTTAGAGCAGGCATGTGTATAGATGCCAAATATTTCACATAAGAGTCCAGCTCATTGTCATCCTACTATCAACTAGTACACCAATGTCTCTCTCTTCATCCTTCAAGTCCCTAAGCTCCCATCTTATTGCAGAAGGTCTTGTTAGTTAAGTGCACAACTTCATACTTTGCACTATTGAACTTTATGCTTTTTCTAATACTTCACTTCACAAGATTATTTAACTCTTTCTGTATAATAATATGTTTCTCTTCCATACTGACAATACTTCCCAATTTAGTATTATCCACAGATAATACCCATCAGCACACTTTTATAAGGGTCACTTACTATAATCTGGGTAGCAAAGCAGAGGGGCAAGGATTATTTCAGGGGATTTTTAGTTCTATTCTCCAAATGCTGATTTGGATTCCTTTACCTCCTTTACTGTTTTCTACTGGTTAGTGAAAAAATTATATTTTTCATAATTAGAAAGGAAAACCATATTTTGCTTCTTTTTAACCATCTAAATATTAAATATCTTACAAACATCTATATTAAAAGACAAATTAAGGTTGTAAAGTTAAACACTCAAAAGTTAGGAAATGCCAAAATTAAGATGCCTGCACAGAGGAGTCTATGTATAAAGAAATAAGTGCACCTGAAAAAGTGTACTTTTTGTTTTGTTTTCTTATGTTAAGAAGATTGATTACTTGATCTCTCTGCAATCAAGAAAATAGTATTTTGTTTTGGTCTGGTTCTTTAGAGTTCTTTTTTTTTAATTTGTAGCTCCTTTCTCCCTAGGTATTTAGTCTGGTTGCTGATCTAAAAATATACTCTACTAAACATTTGTATAACTGCACTTGTATAGCAGCCCTGAATATGTAAACCACTGTTTGTCAGATCTGTCTGCTGATTAACTGTAGTGTTTCTATGTTTAAAAATATATTACAATAAAAGTCTCTTTCCCACAACTGATTTTGTATTGGAAAACAATAACTTGTATCCAACATGTTGATATTAAAACCCATAGTTAGGATTGCGTCAAAAGTTCCAATAAAACTCCCTACTCAAAACTCTTTTAAAAGATTTATCCTTTTGACTGAATTTTTATATTTCTTTTGTAAGCTTTGAGGAAGAATTTCTATTTTGAAAAATCTTTTCCTTGTCTGAGTTATGCAAGAAGGAAAACATTATTTTTGTAAAATAAATTAAATTAAAAGACTCCTTTGTGCATATATTATGTCAAATTGGAGGAACTTTAAAAAGCAGAAACTTGCTCAGGTAGGTGGTAAAAGGCATGGAGAGATGTCTCTTGAAAATGTGAAGAGAACTTTAGAATCCAGTACAAATATAAAACAATAGTGGAATTTGCTGACAGCCTGATTATATCTCAGAGATGTCTTTGGAGTATCGACTATAGAGCCTAATTATATCATCATTCCAAATTATTTTATTGATTGTCAAAATATACTACAGAGAGAAGAATAATCATTCGCTGAAGGTCTGACCATATACTGTGAGTAGCATATTATTTTGACATCACAAGTAGAAAAATGTTAGTGTTTCCTTTTTTATTCCTTCCTATTTTAATAATCAGTTTGATTCCTCCATGTCCCAGTCCTCCTTATGGCAAATTTGGAGCAATTCAAGTTAAACAATAGCAGCTTAAATAAAACTCCGCTGGGCCTAAAGAGTTGTTATGAACTGATGCCTGACCAACCTTCTGTGATGAGATGACTGGCTCTGTGGATGTGGAGAAACTGGTGGATGTGGTGTACCTTGATTTTTAGCATGGCTTTTGATACAGTCTCCCACAACATTCTCTCAGGCAAGCTAAGTATGGGTTGGATGAATAGACTGTAAGGTAGGTAGAAAACTGGCTGGAGTATCTGGATCAGAGGGTAATAATCAATGGCTCAATGTCTAGTTGGCAGCCAGTATCAAGTGGAGTGCCCCAGCAGTCAGTTCTGGAGCCGGTTTTGTTGAATGTCTTCATCAACAACCTGGAAGATGGCATGGAGTGCACCCTCAGCAAGTTTGCAGATGATACCAAGCTGGGGGGGAGTAGTAGATATGTTGGAGGGTAGGGTTAAGATTCAGAGTGACCTAGACAAATTGGAGGATTGGGCCAAAAGGAACGTCATGAGGTTCAACAATGACAAGTGCAAAGTCCTACACTTAGGAAGGAACAATCCCATGCACCAATACAGGCTGGGGGCTGACTGGCTGTGCAGCAGCTCTGCAGAAAAGGACCTGGGGGTTACAGTGGACAGCTGAATATGAGCCAGAAGCGTGCCCTAGCTGCCAAAAAGGCTAACAGCATCCTGGGCTGCATTGGTAGGTGTGTTGCCAGTAGGTCCAGGGAAGTAATTATTCCCCTCTATTCAGGACAGGTGAGGCCACATCTGTAGTACTGTGTTCAGCTTTGGGCCCCCAACTACAATAGGGATGTGGACAAACTAGATAGAGTCCAGCAGAGGATGACAAAAATGGGGGGGAGGGGGGCTGGGGCACATGACTTAAGGAAAGACTGGGGGAACTGAGTTTATTTAGTCTAGAAAAGAGACTTAATAGCAGTCTTCAGCTACCTGAAGGGGGGGTTCAAAAGAGGATGGAGCTAGGCTATTCGCATTGGTGGCAGATGACAACCAGGAGCAATGGTCTTAAGTTGCAGCAAGAGAAGTTTAGGTTAGCTATTCAGAAGAATTTTCTCACTAGGAGGGTAGTAAAACAATGAAACAGGTTACCCAGAGAGGTGGTGGAAGCTCCATCCTTGGGGGTTTTCAAAACCCAGCTAGACAAAGCTTTGGCTGCAGTGATCTAGTTAGGAGCTGGTCCTGCTTTGAGCAGGGGGTTGGACTCGATGAGGTCCCTTCCAATCCTAATTTTCTATAATTCTATGATACACGTTCCATATTCAGGAAATGACATCAACCCTTCAGATAGTGACTGCACTGAAGTCCAAATTACTTTAAGTTTTTTCTCTTTTTTTTTTCTACCTCTTTGTCTTAAATCTTGTTTGGGCATTGAATAGTTGATCTCAAATTAATGTTTTGTACATGAGCTTTCTAAGTAGCATCTTCTGTTCTATAGCTATGTTCTGCTTTGTCTCTACTAGAGATTTTTGCACTGCTATAGCTATAATGAGGTAACTTCACCAGTACAAATTAAAATCACTGATTAGGTATTTAATCATTATGAGTATGCATAAGGAACACATGAGCTTTTCTTTATTATACCTATGCTGTACATCTATACTAAGAATTTTACTCATGTGGTTACATTTGTAAGAAAAGCTTCTAAAGCCTCTAGTTCAACTCCCAGCCTCAGCAAACCTTAAACCAGGGACAGCCTTATTTAACATATCAGTGAATCTGATTGATAGGTTAATATCATCCAAGTTCAAAGTGACATGTCCTGGCAAGATAAAATACTATTTTTAAAAATAATTTACTGTTTCCTTCTTCCGCAAATCCAGTAGACAGAACAACAATGGAGAGGGGGAAGCGGGTCAGGTTGAACCAATCATTTTAAGAAATAAGAATACTTTGGCATAGCATGTTTAACCTGTTACTGTAAACATCAGCAGTTCTGTCACTGTCTCGGCCCATGTAAATGCATTAAAGGCACCCCACCTAAATCCGTGAAATATGTACATAGTTCAGACATACAAGTTAAATCCCAGGCAGCAACAATAAAGAATAGGAACACGAGGTCTTTTCCCAGGTTTTATCTTTTGCAGGCATCAGTGCTGAGAATGTAGTAATGTAGCTGCTAATTTCTTCTCAGAACAGATTCTGCTTCCTCTGTTTGTGTGGAACTTCCTTCAAGTGTTGTGACTGAGGCAACATAATTTGGTAGAACACAATAGTCTTGAGCCGAGATTGTTGTCACCTGTCCTTCCTTGTCTCTATTTTTTGACTTGCTATACCTAAGTTAGAATAGACAAGTCTGAAAGCAAAAGCATTTGTTTTTATATAGATTAAGCTACAGTAAAATAAGCCTTTGCAAGAAACACAACTTAATTCCCCAAGGACTAAACATCTACAATCCCCTGACTACTACACACAACTCCAGATATGCTTCACAGCTATGCAGAAGAACTTCAGAGAAAATTAGAAATCATCTACTTCACCTACTCTACTCCAAAAGAGACCAACTCAGGAAGGAAATCACCATATACTACAACAACTTAAAAGACAGAAATCTATGCATGTTCCCTGACAATATACAGTGGATACAAAGAGACTACGAAAAACTTTCTACAGCATTCATCCTACATAAAAAGAAGAAATGGAACAAATTACTCCAAGAACAAG
>NW_005842645.1:548098-575139 GCF_000455745.1 Alligator sinensis | reverse complement strand
GACAAGAAATGTAAAACCTGCCAACATATCTCCACCACCCCCACAATTACTACACCCCACAACAGAGCCATCAGCATCCCAGGATCTTATAGCTGCATCTCCAGAAATGTAATATACCTCATCCAATGCACCAAATGCCCTAATGGAAAATATGTGGGAGACACCAAACAACAACTGCGCACCAGAATGAATGCACACCGGAAATCCATCAAAGACAGAAATACCCAATTACCGGTGGGGGCACATTTCTCACAGGAGGGCCACTCTCTCTCCAATCTCTCAGTCCTGATCCTCAAGGGAAATTTACACAACACTTCCCAGGGATGAGCTTATGAGCTCCATTTCATCAACCTCCTGGATACTAGAGATCATGGACTAAGCATAGACATTGGATTTTTGATACATTATAATCTGCCTGGCAACTGACTCCCCAGCCCAGCCCCTGGCTTGTTTACTTTTCATTCCATCCAGGAAGAGCACACACCAACTGCTGAAACTTCCTTAGCCTGACGAAGGGTTTTTGAACCCGAAAGCTTGCTTAATAAATATTCTCCAACCATTTGGGTTGGTCTAATAAAAGATATCAAATTCACCCAAGGAACCTTGTCTGCCTATGTCCTTAGACCAACACGGCTTCAACCTAAACCCCTGCAGACTTCTTCCCTTGCATTTAGGGTTGTTCTTGCTCTTAAGTCAATGGGTAAACCCTCATCTAAAAAGTTCAATAACAACAAAAATGACCAACTTACTTTAAGTTACCAAATAAAAAGCAGAACTAATGTATTACTATTTCAGGCCCCAATCCAGCAAAGCACATAATAACATGCTCATTAACTTCAATTAAACTACTTGCATGGCTTAACATCACTACATGCTTAAATGTTTTGCTGAACCATGGCCTTGAAATAGATTTATACAGAGAATTTCCTTTAGCTTAAATCTTGAATCAAGACCTGGTGATCTTGCCTACTGTTTTTTTTGGAGTGGGGACAGAAGAGGAGGAGGAAGGGGATGCAAATGCATGAAAACTAACTCCTTGACAAAAGACATTTTAAACTGATAGCTTTTCAATCAATAAGAGACAGCAAATTCTTACTTAATAATATACTTCCTAGTACATCTAGGCTATCTATATATGTGCTTGGGGTTGGGGGGGGCGTTTTAATTACAGCGGTTACTGGAGAGTCACTCTAATTAAAACACCATAGTGTCACGTGTATTAAGGCCCTGTGCATTTAAAAAAGAGCCACAGGTTGCTCTAATTAACGTTTATTCAATGAGCTTTAATTAAAGTGCCCCTGCAGTCATTATGAAATGTGGGGGAGCTTAATACATGTGATGCTGCACATTCTAATTAGCTAGAGCATTCTAATTAGCAGACTCAATTAATTAATTAGATTAATCTAATTAGAATGCATTGGAGCACATCTATAGGTAGCCCCAGTTACCATATGTATTAACAGCATTTTAGGTTATTCCCTAATCCTACTCAGAAATATACAAATACAAGATCAAAGTTCAAAGACTTTATTTGACTGAACAAGTCTGCGGAGTGGGGGTGGAGAATTAGAGTGACTGAGATGATGACAATATCTGTATATCCCTTATGTCAGATGTTTTGGAGAGTATTAAGGGCAATACATAGCAACATTTCCTTCCTGACACTATATGGAAACTTCCTGGAACCACCAACCAGAGATGGATTACCCTGTTTTGTTAGACTTTACTCCTAATCTGAATAAACTGTATTAATTAACCTTGGAGGTCACAAATGTGTGGATCATTACAGTTGGATCTACATTTGAAAATTGGTGCAGATGTTCCATGTATTCCTGTTTGGGCTCTCCAAAGCTCTGAGAAGTTGAAATGACCCGGAGGCTCACAATCCACTTTACAATCCCTGGGAAAATGCTTTTGATCAGAGGGAACACTATGGAGAAGGCAAGTTCCTCAGAGTGCTTCCCTTTTCCCATCTCATCTGCATTCAGCTGTTTCCAACCCAAGGCCAGATCTCTGGTGCATTTTGGGATGGCTGGCAGAGGAGAGCTGTATGTATCTGATGTGAAAAAGCTGTAGTGTCAGAAACGGATTGTGTATTATGGGCAGTTGACCCTAAGACATCTCATTAGCTCAGGGGTTGCGACAGTTTCTGGTAGGAGCAGTGGGAGGTGCAGAACCAACCAGCTCAGTCGGACATAGGTGGTCATTAGGACCCAGTCACTGCTGCTTCTTTCCACAGCTCAGCTGCAGCACAGTGTGGCAAAAGCTCCTTTCTGACAGAGTCTGTGCTGCCCAACTGTGGTGGGGCATGGGCAGAGCCCCTCCACTCCCCAGCCAGAGCCCTACTCTGGCTCTCATTGCCAAATACCACCAAAGACACAGACTCTGTGAGCTGAATTGGGCCCATGGGCCATAGGTCGCCAATGACTTTATTATCTCATATAGAACTTCATACAGCTAAAATAATACAAGATGGAATATAGAGAGAGAATATAGGAATAATAATAGAAAGAAGATAGCTTGTAGGAAGACACAGATAATTATTCAAGGAGCAGATGAGCTAGGGACAGAAGTGACACAAACCAGTTTAAGTAATCAGAAACTGGTTTAAATCTGTAACTGAACAGAAGTTCAGTGCACATAGACTAGTTTCAAAATGGCTGACACTGGATTAAGATAAACCTGGTTGAATGTAGTATCAGATTTAACTGATTTATATCAAACTGGTTGTGTCCCAGGCCCCTTCCTAGTTCAAGTTAAATCACAGTCCCCTGGCATCCTAGCATGTTTTCCAATCCTGGGCAATTTGGGGGACAGTGATTTGATTTGGTGATTCAAATCACTGTCCTGAATCGATTCAGCTGCCACTGAATCAGCCAAATCTCCAAATCAAACAGGCCCCATCCGCGCCCACTCTCCCAGTCACATCAATGGCTGCCCCATCCAGCCCCAGTGTCCTGATTCTTTAAAAAAAAAAAAGCCCCGCACTCACTAGATCATGCCAGGCCAGGGCGGGGGGCAATCCCCACTGTCCCCCACTGCTCTGTGCTGTGAAGGGAGCTCTGCCACGAGCCCCCAGAAGCCCCAAAGGCCACTGCTGCAGCTAGTGAGTGTGGGGCTATTTTTTTCTTTTTTTTAAAGAGCCAGGATCTGGGGCCAGGCAGGACAGCCATGGGGGAGGGGGCTGGGAGAGCTGGTAGGGGAGCAGGTGTCCCCAGGGGGGCTGGGGGAGCAGGAGGGGGATGGGGCCTGGTGGGGGTCCCCCCATGGTCCCCTCCCGCCTCCTCCAGCCACCCCCCCCCCCCCTTACCAGCACGGAGTCTGGGTCCAGCTCCCTGCGGTGGCAAGTGGGGACTGTCCAAATCTCTGAAGTTCTCTGAATCTTTTCTGAATTGATCTGGAGATCTTTGAATCAATTCAGACCTTTTTATTGGTCTCCTGATTCGATTTGGATTTGGAGATTCAACTGCCGAATTGAGCCAAATCTCCTCCAAATCAAATCAGCACCCAAAGCTTTGCACAGCCCTACTGGCTACGTGTCAGAGAGCCATGCTTTAGCACCCCCCAGTTTCTGGCCTGGCATGTGGCTGCATTCCCTGAATCAAGAGTAAATGTGTGCCCAGTAGTTTCTCAGTTAAATCTCTGCAGCTTAGACTAACCTGCAAAGACTGAATCAATTCAGCCTCGGGCTTTTGGACTGTCTGTATTTAGGCATGAAGAGTGGGCATCAGCACCCCAGGGGTTTGGTCTGAAGGGAAGAATTTGGGCCATTGGTGCACGTGCACCCCCTGAGATCGGCCATTCACCCCCTGGAAGAGCCAGCCACGAAACTGGAAGTGCCACCGGAAGTACACTGCCAGTTTCGCTGGTTTTGCCACTGGCTTGGCAATGGGCTGCTGGGGGCACCCACCCAGGTTCAGGAGGCATCAGTCACCCATGATTTGGGTCATCTGTGGGATACTCCTTTACAACCCTGCCATTTTATTCAAGTGGGATAGGAACATTTTGTGATCAGTTTTAGAATATACTGCAGAAAGGTTGCCCAGGATGAGACTGGAGCAAAATGTGTTGGCTCTCTTCCATGTCATAGTGTACACCTTGACTGAAAGGGATCCAGTGAATTGAGAGAGAACCTGTGAGCTTGCTTAAGAGAAGAAGGTTCAATACTGGGAGATAGTTGGCAAAATCATCAAGTGATGGTTTCTTCATTACTGCTTAGACCATTGTTTATGTTCCTTAGAGCGGAAAGGGGCACAATCCCTTCTTGGAAGGAAGTATTGGCAATCTCTGCTGCTCCAGAAAGAAGTAAATAATTATGCATTTCCATCCTATTGTCCAAGAAAGACAGCATCACTTTATATGTTTGATTTGGTGCAATTACTATTTTGGAACATTATTGAAAAAGGGACTTTTCTTATAAAACATTAAGTCAGTTTAATGATTATAGAGTTAATAAGGGTCTCATTGTTCTTATTATTCATTTATTATCCAGTTACATCATAAAAGTGGATCTTAAAATGTACTTTTATAGTATAACAAACTCTACAATTACGTTTTAAAGAGTAGATTGTTTTGAAATTTTGTGGAGCATGTTAAAAGCAAATTAAAATACTAAAAATGGAATTTGAAATGAACCATATTAGAATGGGATGAAAACAAGTTAATAACATTGATACATTAACCACTGAGTGCTGCAGGTGAGTATACTTAAGTTGTGAGTTCTTCTCTTTCTACCACCAGAAGCACCAGCTTGACCCCTCCAGCATGTACCTCTCTGCTCTCGGTGCCCAGAGGTGAGCCACTTAAGAATTGCCAATATTCTTCATGCTGAAACAGATTTGGCCTGGCTCTAATCTCTCTTGAATGTAAATCAAAAGTAGCTATGAAAAAATTGGCACAGTTACATTGGTGAAGACCAAAGTGAAATCCAGAGCCAGTCCAAGTAATTACCACACCTATTGTTAAGGTACTTTAAAATTGCCTGCCTCTCTCAGATAGTGAGCTACACTTCTAGGTAAAGGAATTTAATTTTATATAAGGATTGTAGTACAAGGAATTGTTTATCTGTAAAATAAAAGAAATGTATAGGTACTGCCAAGTGTATAGTCAGTTTTACTGTAGCACCTGATGGCCCAAGTCATGGATTTTGTGCTAAAGGCTGTATCAAATGAACCTTTTGTTAAAGAATCATGCCTTACTCTTTCAGAGCCATTGAATCAGTCAGCTAATAGATCTTTTCTATCTCTGAGATCTGTTAGGCTAAAAATGCATAGAATATCCCTCTGAGAATATACCTTAATTGACCAAATAACTAATTTGTATAACTGACTTCCTTTGCTGGCAAAATAATCATAATTATTTGCAATTTGAAGTTAGTCAGGAATATCTTTTGGGAAATTTTCTGCTTACAGGAACAGACTGCACAATGTTTGCAACAAATACCTAAATATTGATGTGCGGGCCTACTCCCGATCCCATCCTCGTCGCCATGTGCGGGCCGGGAGCGATCTGGGCCCTTTTTCGCTCCGCACGGGCTGTGGCCAGCAGCCCGGGCACGCTGGATCAGAGAGAACGGGCGACACGCTAGAATTAGGCATGGACGCGTAATGGTTGATTCAAGATTGTTTACTTACACTGAAGATGGTCGCGGTGTAGGCTGGACAGTTTCCCAGGCACAGCTCTGATTAAATCCTTGTTTGAGGACTACAACAAGCTCGGGTCTCTCTCACGAAGTTTGCTAGGCTTCGTGGATCCTTTTATTCACTCACTCACACGAAGTTTGCTAGGCTCCGTGGGTCCTTTTGCGCGCAGGGAGAGGGATACATCGAGGATTGCGAACAGCGACAGGGAGAGGTTAGAGGCTGATCAGACCTCTGTTGCCTGCTTGAAATGCGCTGGGTCTGATAGGCTCCGCAGCGCTTAGAGATCTTCACACAGCGTGAAGTCTCCTCCTCCTGGTGTTCGTGGAGTCCTCCCTTGCGGGGGTTCTCCTTGGAGTTCTCCAACTTTTGCGGAAACCACTCAAGCTTTTTATACGGCTAGCAAGCCAATCGCTAGCCGCCACATGTGAATAATTTCACGCAAGCCAATAATGGGGCTCGAATTATAATACAAATGGGGGGAACTCTTGGCAAAGTGCATTTCTGTGCTGCAAAGAAGAAATGCACACTGCAAAGAAAGCTACGAATTGGCGGGAAAATAATTCAGTGGTGCCAAAGCACACACAAAAACAAAAATCACACCCTTGGGTTGTGACAATTGAAACTATGAATTTAGCACTATATTGGTTAGTAGTATAAGTCAGATTGTACTGAGGTGGACAACTTTATGTAGCTAAACAATAATGCACAGATTTTAACTGCTAATTTTTAGTCAATAATTAATTTGGAATATACCTTTAGCATATACTGAAGTTTAGCATTCACTTTTTATTAGTGATCACACTTTTAGAAATCTACTACTGGAAGGTTTTAGAAAACAAACAAAAAAGGTAGTGTATCTGGTTAAAATGAATTTGGTTTTGGATATGCTTTCCATTATTCATATATTTCATCACTCTCTCTGACAGTGTTTAAAATTCCATGGAATGATTGGTTTGAGGGAGTTAAGAGTTTGCTCCAAAGCAGACAGGCCCTCTGACTTGCTCCATGGGAAGATAACATTCTCTCCTTTCTTTCCTCATGCTTATTAAATGAAAATTTCTAAACAGTGACCAGATGCTATAGTAAAAATAGAGGCAGTACATAGATATAAATGAAACCCCTCAGCTCTCCACACCCTCATAGATTCAGAGATTCCAAGATTGTAAGGCCAGAAGGGACCTCAGAAAATCATTGGGTCCAGCCTCCTGCACCAAGCAGGAAAGATAACTGGGAGTCAGATGACCTCAGCAAGGTGACTGTCTAGTCTCCTCTTGAAGATTTCCAGGGTAGGTGATTACACCACCTCTAGAGGGAGCTTATTCTGTTGCCCTATGGGGTTAGGCCAACTCTCAGGATCTCAATATTGCGCTGTTAGACAGGAGGGTGTGACACAATTGCACATATACAAATGCACAAATCAATTAGGGCATACACACACACACTACCAGCTCAGGCACATACACATCCAAACCAGCCTAGGCACATGCATACCTATCACCAATTCAAGCACATACACTATACACCCCGAAAGTTAGACAAAAATCAATTGTCCATACTCAGTACACATACACAGATCACGAATTCATATATCATACACACAATGATGTGTGTGTATATATGTGTATATATATATATATACACACAAACACCCCAGTTCACACACATACACATAGATAAGTTCCTAACTTGGATGTCACAGTATGTATGTGTGTGCTTGGGATACTTGGGGGAAGGTTAAGGTGAGAGAGAGAGAGTTAAAGTGTAGGGAGTGAAAGTTGCCAGAACTGAGATTAGAACCAGTGGACTAGAGAGAAGCTGGCTGAGGAACTGAGGCTTGAGGTTACTTAAGGTGGATCAGTAGACTACAGAGAAGCTAGCTGAGGAACTAAGGCTTGGGCTTACTTAAAGTAGACTGGGGCTGGAAACTGAGGCAGACAGCTGAGATATTGGGGTGGGGGGGCAGATAAGTGATGGCAAGGAGGCGACAGCCAGGAAAGAGAGAGAGGCAGAAACCTGGGAGCTTGGGGCTGGAAACAGGCTGACAATTTAGAGACTGGGGGTGCAGATAAGTGGCGGGAAGGAGGAAACAGTCAGGAAACAGACAAAAACCCAACTCGGGGTTTCAATATAACAGGTTTATTAAACAGACAACACACTACACAGCCCCATGAAGTTTTTGGTTCACACACACAAAATGGCAGCAGGAGAGAGAGAGACAGTGGAAGGGCTGGAGTCCAGGTGGGGAAGAGAAGCAGAGTCCAAGTCCTTGGTTGAAGAGTGGGTGGAGGTGATAGCTACCTATCCAGGCTGGAAAGGGGTCCTTGTCCAGTAGGTGTTGTCCAGAGGGGGGTTGCCACCTCTGGGTGGATAGGTGGTGTGACATGGTGCTGGTCCTGGTGGAGAAGGCATCCCAAAAGCAGTAAAAAAAATCAATACAAAACATAATTATCACTTATAAAACAGTGGATATCTATATCAAAATAGCAGGGCACTTATTCGCAAAAAGGGAAGAGAAAAATAAAACTTACTACCTAAAATAAAATGTTAAAGCTTATCCTACGTCTTAGCTTACTTATACTTATCTATAGGGAATGGAGAGGGAGAGAAAAAGTCAGACATGGTTGGGGAAGGGGAGGGAATGCATTTTAAAATAAATTAAAAAAACCCGAAAAACTGTGGGGTTTTTGCTACAATTCCACAGTCTGGACACCCTGACTATGAAGTGGTTTTTCCTAATGTTGAGCCTGAATCGATCTTCCTGGAGTTTGTGGCCATTATTCCTGGTTTTCCCCTCGGGTGCCCTGGTGAACTGTTGCTCACTGAGCCCTTGATGTACTCCCTAGTGTAGCCGTAAGCTGTTACCAGGTCCCCTCTCAGCTTTCTTTTCTTCAGGCTGAAGAGTCCCAGATCTCTCAGCCTTTCCTCTTATGGCTTGCCATCTAAGACTCTGATCATACGGGTGGCTCTTCTTTGAACTCTCTCAAGCTTTCCATGTCCTTGTTAAAGTGTGGTGCCCAGAACTGGACACAGTACTCCAGCTGAGGTCTCACCAGTGTTGAGTAGAGCAAAAGAATCACCTCCTTGGTTTTGCTGGAGATACATCGATTGATACATGCCAGAATATGATTTGCCCTACTGGCTACAGCATCGCACTGCCGGCTCATATTTATACTGTAGTCTATTATTACCCCCAGGTCCCTTTTTCATTCATGGTGCTAGTCAGTTTGGTGCCATCAAGCCTGTAGGTGTCTTGGGGGTTGCTCGTCTCAAGGTGGAGCACTTTACATTTCTCGATGTTGAACAAGTTATTGTCCGGAGACCTAAAAAGTCAGTTTGATACCAAAAGCACTCTTGCCATTCTGATGAACTCATCTGCTTTTTCTCAGCCGCTGCCAGTGATGGAATGACAGCACAAATAACTGAACTAAGATTTCACGTGAGTTGTTCTATGTCTGAAACCAGGCTGCACGGTAACTGTGTCACAAGAAATGTGACCTTTTTATTGCTGATCACTGTAGCAAATAATGCTTAGGACATCCAAAATTTTGTCCCTATTCTCTGTACTGCCCCCCAGCACTGTGAAGTCATCCATATGCATGAAAACGTCCATGTGCAGTGTAAAATTTCCCTCCCCACTAATCTACGTATGTAAACTGTGAAGTCTATTATTAACATAAATTACCCATGATAAGGGATCCAGAAGAACAGTACAAGAGCAGACTCAGGGGACAATCTTGCTTTACCTGGAAATGCACCTGGGTTGCCTTTCACAGGCACCTATTTATTAAAGGGCTTCATAGTGAAAGAATCTTTAAGGTCCATAGCCGGCTAATATATTTAAAGGGAACACAATTGTCCTGAGGCAGAACCAACCATAGGTAAAATAGATTAATTCCATCAAAAGTTTAGCCTGATCCCAGCTAAAACATCACTTCTCATCACTGCCATATCCTGCTGTGTTCTCTGTTTCATCCATCCATCCAGTGTAACAGAGGAAACTCCCCTACCTTTTGTCCTTAAAGTCCTTTGCCAGTTGGCTGATTCCAGTTTGCTCCTGTGAAAATAAAGGGGTTTTTTGCTACCTGTAACTAAGACCCTTATGTCCACATGTTTCCCAGCTTGTAGTTGGCTCTCAAATGACTCTGCAATGCTAAATAACACTTCTGTTAGCTGTATAGAAATACCCTGAAAAGGAATACAAAACTGGCCACCTGTTTGATTAATTCCCACTGTTCTAACTGGGATGCATAAAATTTCTGTGCAATTTCTCTTTCCAAAAAGATTTCTTCAACCTTTCTAACTGGAACTCAGCTATTGAGTAAACTTACATTTGGTTTTCATTACCCTAGCTAAAATCACTGTTTCATATATTGTTACCAAATTTGCCCATTACTTTGGGGTGTGCTCATTTATCAGGGATAGTTTCTAGGGTCTTGGTGATTCTGTCAATGTGCTGCTTGTGTTACTATACGGAGCTGTATCTCTCCCTTCTGCAAGCCCTCACCCCCAGTGGAGCTATCTTGCAGGACTCGGTTTCAATGGGACTGGGTTCCTCCAGTCACCCAATCAGTCATACACACAAACACACACAAATTAACGTGACACGCCTGACCTGGCCAGGCTGATCAGCATGGACAGGCTGACACCCTCATATGCCAAGAATCAGTTCATAAGAGCAACAATAAAATGCAGTCAGACACAAGCACACAGGTGAACAGAATCCCTCTGAATCCGGCTGGGTGTCCAGCTGACACCCTCATGGGCCAGCATTCAGTTCATAAGGGCACGTCTGAGTCAAACTGGGTCAATCAGCCTGTACAAGCTGATCCCCTTATGTGTTTCAAACTCAGCATGTCCCAGTCTTTGGCCTCTTGATGAGCAGACCCCACAATATTTTTGGGCTTCACAGGGATCTTTAGCTTAGGTAAAAGAAGCGTTGCTGCAGAGCACGGGAGGAAAGAGAAGCAGAGAAGGAAAAATATACCCAATTACTACCAGTTTGACTATAAAAGTTATTTATTGCTAAGCATATGAAATATATAATAGTACTAGTAGTAATAGACATGCAAAAGAAAAACAAACACCAACAATGACAATACTACCCTGGTTTCACTAAGTATTTGGGGAAACTTAGCTCAAGCTTAACTGATACAGTTCAGGTTCAGAAGTTTATGCCTAGAAAGAAGACAGAGAACGCTGGGATCTCACCTAGTCCACGGTACTCAGGCTGCAAAGCTGACAGGCACAGTCTGTAGCACAGTCCTTGAAGGGAGAGATGATCTGTTCTTCCAGCGTCCCAAGAACGACAGGGGATGGTGTCAGCACAGGGGTTTTCTTCTTCTCCTTCTTTCCTCCTGCTTCTACTTCTTTTCCTTCCTTTTCCTCTTCCTCTTCTCCCTCTAGCAGCACACACACTTACAGATTTTTATACCCTCAGTTCAGCTGCTTTGAAGCACCCTCAGTAGTGTAAATCATTGTCTTTTCTATTGACAAGGGGTTATCTGGTTTGGACCATCTCAGGAAACTGATTGATAATCAGGAAACACTTAAGATTAGGGAGTAACCCAAATACTTGGGAGCCAGCTTGAAATTCCTATGGGTGGCAGATATACTGATGGGATATCTCATGGTTTCTTCAGGAACAATAGATAGCTTGCAGCATCAGGATTTTGGATTTTTACTTGTTGTGCACAAGCCTCAGCTTAGCATGACTTTTCCAGATCTTACTATAGTCTTTTAACAGACTTAAGACAATTATTGGGGTGCTCATAACCTTTTGTGGAGAGGACTCCCACCAGTCGTCTCGGGAAAGATATGACAACACCTGGGATTAGGGCTCCAGCAGGCTGGATGCTGTGATGAACCCTTAACCATTGTTCAAATGTTGCCCATACCCCCTCTGACTCGGTCTCTTGCCTCAGCATTCCCTAACCCGGCAACCGAGTTTTAGTCAATCAAGTTTAAATAGGCCTCCCATAGTGGGACCGGGGAATGTACGGCCCGAGATGCCTATTAAACTTAGAGCTGTGTGTGTGTGTCTGGGGGGGAAAAGTCCTTAGTAAATCCAGATTAGAACTGGTCTGATAAATGCTGAGCTGGGTGTGTGTGAACATGGGTTGATTAACATTGGAAGCACAGATTCCCCATCATGCAGCGCTCTCCTGCTTCTCTGGTCCCAGAATTCACTGCAGCCTCTGCTTCAGGCTTTCTGTTTTCCATCTCTCATGTAAATGAGACCTAGGGCAGTTGATTCACTCGTCACCCTTATCTGGTGAGGGTCTTAGGTGCGTCTCTCACTGCATCTTAATCAGTTTCGTTTAGGTAGAGGAGGGGAGGGGGGTGAGTCCTTTGTGAGTCAGACAAGCATCCAGTTTGCTCTTGAAGGTGTTCAATGTAGGCGCTTGAACCAACTCCGGTGGCAGGCTGTTCCAGACCTTGGGGGCTCGGACAGTAAAGAAATTCTTCCTTATGTCCAGCCTGAAACGGTCTTGTAGTAGTTTATGACCATTCGACCTAGTCGTCATCCCTTGGGGCGCTCTGGTGAACAAACATTCCCCCAGATACTGGTGGTCACCCCTGATAAACTTGTAGGTGGCCATCAGATCACCCCTGAGCCTGCGCTTTTCCAGGGTAAAGAGCCCCATAGCTCTCAGCCTGTCGTCATAAGGTCTGTTTTCCTGGCCTCTGATCATGCACGTGGCTCTTCTCTGGACTCTCTCATCCTTTTTGAACTGTGGAGCCCAAAACTGGATGTAGTACTCCAGCTGTGGCCTCAACAAGGCCGAGTACAGTGGGAGAATGATGTCCCGGGATTTACTTGGGAAGCATCCATGGATGCAAGCCAGCGTTTTGCTCGCTTTACTAGCCGCAGCATCACATTGAAGGTTCATGTTCATCTTGTGGTCAGTCATGACCCCCAAGTCCTTTTCACCCATAGTGCTAGCCAGCGTAGCACTGCCGAGCCTATAAGGATGCTGCAGGTTTTTCCTCCCAAGGTGGAGAACCTTGTATTTTTCGGTGTTAAACACCACCAGGCTCTCATTTGCCCATTTCCTGAGCTTGTCAAGGTCAGCCTGGATCACCCTCCTGTCCTCAGGTGTGGATGCTTTACCCCAGAGTTTGGTACCATGGTTCCGTACTCTCTGGGCATATCCAGCTGAGCATGGGTGACTGGTGCCGCCTTAGTCAGGGGGCGCTTAGTCCCCCCATAGCCAGTCCCACCAACCAGAGGGGGGAGTCCCCAGTGGCCAATCATTGGGGGATCCTGCCAACTGGGGGGCGGGGTCCCCCTGCAGAAGTGCAGCTGGTCACTGGGTGCACGTGCACCTCTGTGCATCCCTTACGCGTTGCCACTGCAGATGAGCATGCATGTGCATTTTCCTGGGGACAAATAGCAGTAGAACATAGTTGTGCCACTGCTACTTGGTTCCAGGGAACACTCATGCATGTGCACTCTGGCACAGGACAAGTTGCCCTGGGTGGGGTAGGTGAGGCTGGGGCTGGGGCAACTGGGCTGGCCCCAGCAGCTGGAGTGGGTTCTGCCTGACCAGGCTCCAGTTTTGGTCAGTACATGATGCTGCCATGTGCTCCATCCTGCTTTTTTTGAGACATGGGCTTTTTTGACACCAAATTCTCTTGGTGTCAGAAAAACCCACCATGCTGCAAATTAGCAGTGAGGCGAATGCCTGCATGTGTACCGCGTGGGGTTTGAGGCATCATAGTGCTGCATGCTACATGTGCACGCTCATCTGGATGTGCCCGCTGAATTCAACTTGGACCAGACATGGCGAGAGAACTTTGTAGGCTATGCTATGTATCATCTGATCATTGCAGTAGCTTTCACATGCATTGTGTTCAATCAGTCACAAGATTTCCAAAATGTAAAACTGTAGCACTTCTTAAATGAAGATGAGTAAAAGCATCTTGTTACATTGTAGCATCATATACAGCTTGTAAGTCATTTTCATTAGCCCATCATCCCATCTGTTGTTTTATTCTCTTAATTATTGCATCTAAGCCATTAAAATGCCTCATAAAAAACAGCTGTTGCACCATCAATAGGAAAAGAGCTACATCTATAAAAAAAAGATCTTTCCTTACCTTATGATGTTGTTGGCCATAGATGATGACAAAATAATAGCTCAAGTCAAGTACCAGACATCAACTAAAAACTCTTCTCCTGGCCACAGTACTACTAGCCTCTAAACTTATAATGCATGTGCATAAAACTTTACCCTATCATCACTATGAGGCCCATTAAATGTAAAAAATGGACTCCTCCAATCCATCCTAGTTCCTAACACATCATGCATAGTATTATTTTCTGGCTTCTAACTTGAACCATATTCCATCTTCAAAAACTGAAGGTTCCCTTTGCTTTGCCCAGGGCCTCAGGTACAAGAAGAATTCCACTTTGGATTCTAAAAAATGGCCAATTTTGAGCTACTTTGTCCTTCTACCTGACTCATCATCATTTTAGGAATAACAGAGGAGAGTTCTTGCCAGGTATCCCAACTATCCCATTCTTTGTTCACAGGAAAAGAGGAAGGCCTCAATATGCCACTCTGCTTCTATGTTTCTGAAACCCTTAACCTGGAGAAAATTTCCACAAAAATCCCTCCTCGGGATCCCGGGCAGAGTTGAATGTGGAGTGAGAGCCATGCATGGTATTTCCCCGACAGGGAACTGAATTTCATCACATCTGTACAAGGGGTAGCTACTCCCTCTATATCAGAGACCTGTAAAACAAACTGTTTCTACTTCTTGGACAACATGCACTCCAGTTAATCTTCCTTCCAGCACAGTCTTCAGGCCAATTTCCCTCTAAGGAACTTCTAAACCCCCATCTGCCATGGGAACAAGGCCTGTAGCTTCAGTTGATAAACCAGCTGATAGCACCATAGGATATACCAATTTGTGCAAAATAACTTCTGCATTAGACTCCAAATAATCACTCAATAACTCTTCCAGCACCACAGAGAACTCACTGGACGAAAAAACAACTTCCTTCAGGCCTATTACTATCTTGGCAGAAAGAAGATATGAAAATATTTTTGTACACATACACACATACACACATGCATGCACGCATGCGCACACATGCACATACACACAAACACACACTACTGTTATTTAGCCCCTGAGATGGCTGCGATCAAGGGCACCTCCAGGAAGATGTAGTGGTGCAGTTGCACCACCTTTGATTCCTGGTCTACTCAAAGTTTAAAACAAGCAGTCTACTCAATTTGTGATTTCGTGGATTTTGCAGAAACCACAAAATCTGGAATTGTCCGTGAAAACAACTTAAAAAGCCCCAACTTAATAAAAATAAAATGGTCCTTGCTGCCATGGCCAAGCCTTACAGCCTGCCCAGGGCCTGCTGGTGGGGAAGCATGAAGGGCAACAGACAAGATGGCAGCAGCCCCTTCATCCCGCCTCCCCCCACCAGGACTTCTCTGCCAATCAGTGCTCAGGGGCAGGACCACATGAAGTGCATCCAGCAGATAAGATGGCAGCTTCCCCCTTCCCCCTCCTCCCGCACCAGGGTCTCTCCACTAATCAGGACAGAAGGGTGGGGCTGGCAGAGCACATCAGGGAAATATCCACAAAAATTGCTCTTTATACTGTGACCAACCTGCAAAAATTGGGTTTTTTTAGATTTAACTAGGTCCCTATCATTGCAGTTTAAGTAGGTTCCTATTTAAAACCAACTGCATAAGCACTGGCTGCAACATTTCTGTGAGGGAGCCTTGACTTCATGGCTTATTGTAATCTACCCGATTCCTTTCAAACTCTTCATTTCACAGGTGTTAATGACTGTCTCTCCTTTTTAATGGTCCTGATGTTCAACTAATTTAGCTACCCTTTTTTGTCTGTTAGCTAGTCTTCTTAATGTAGCTCCTATTTCACAGCCCTGCAGACTGTTTTTAACTGTAGCTAAAAACATTTAGTCAGTTGTGGAAACATTAACTCGGGTGAACATGAACTTAGGTGTAGAAATAACTTTCAAGGAAGTTTTGGACACGCTGTCAAGATGCTTAAGAAGGCTAGATAGTATTTTGTGAATATGAAAGAGATGTACCGTATTTACTCAAATCCAAGACAACCTTGAATTTAAGATATCGGCTCAGTTATTAGATTCTAAATATGGAAAATTATAAATTTGTCTTAATTTTCCATGTCTAGAAGCTATTTATTGAATGATCCTCCTAAAATCACGCTCTCCCCCCTCCTCTCCCCCAATCACTGCCATAGGGAAAGTAGTAACAAGGAAAGCAGAGACTGGGTGGCAAGAGACTGCCTTCCATCCCCCTTGTCTCTCCCTTGCCACTTGCCCCCTGCTTGCTCCCCCACATGGCACTTATCTTTACTGATGCTCTGGCTCTGTCTCCACCAGGGGCATGGAGCACCCAGTCAAGCCAGGCAGTAGTGGTGACTCCAGCTCTAGCAGTTCCAGACTCCCTTGCCACAGAAGCTCCTTCTCCCCTGATCTGTGTGTCCCTTCTCCCTGTGCTCCCCTTTGCCTGTGTGTGTGTTGTGTTATATGTGATGATGCACCACTCCATGTGCACCCCCCTTTTCAAAATCCTATTTCTACCTGTGACTGTGATCCTGCATTGTTTAGCAGTATGTATGAGAGCAGGGAGACATATAACTTTATGGAAGTACATGTTATATGTATCTGTGATAGTCTTTAGACACCAAGCAACCAAAACAAAACAAATAGAAGGAGGCATAGTCTCTTCTACAAAACATTGTTCTGGGCTGAAATCTGCAGATGCCATGAGCCAGATTTTTGTCCCATTGAGGCTCTGAAATTCATTAACATTTTAAACAAAGGCATCATCAAGCAAAGATGACCTTTGACCAAACAAACTGTTGAAAATTGTAGTGAGCACTCTCCCTTTGACTGGCATTTTGTTTTCATCTTTTGCTGTTTAAAATAAGAATTTAGACCTCTTTTCTCAAAACGTTCGAGTCCTAGGGTTTTTTCACTATATAGATGCCATTTTGGAGACTTGCCAAAAATACTATTGCTGGGAAACAGATTTGGTTTCTATCGTTTGAGTGGTAGTGATGTAGACAAATGAAGTACACTAAAGAGAATGCTGTTTATTTTTTCCCAAATATACTGACTCAGAAGAAGCTTCAATAGCAAGAATGCATTTTTGAATAAGAAATAAAAAAACTATAGTGGGGAAATGATGCATAGAGAGAGTACATATGTAATGATACAACTCTGCTTTTTCCCATACTTTAGAGAACTAAAATCAGCTTAAATGGAAGTTGACATTTGCCCTTAAAAACTAATAAGTATAGATGCTATTATTACTAATAATCTATTATTATTATTGTTGTTGTTAGTTTACGAGGTGATCCATTGACAGTATAGTGTTTTTAGTAAAACTGATACTTAGATATCATCATGACAGGTGTCTTAGAACTATACCAGATATGATAGTCATTCTAATCCATCATCTACAGTCATTCTAATCATATCTTATGAAAAGCAGTGACTTAAGAATGATGAGAGAGAGGTATTAGCAGTTACACAAAAGGTAGGCCAAAGTGGCACATTGTTGAATAACTTGTTCAGAGAGGCATGAGATTTCATAGGAGATAGCACCTGATGAAGTAGGCTATGAATGGACTTGCAGAGGGGAAGAGTACTAAATAGAAAAGAATAGAGTCATTTAAATACAAGAATAGGGAAAGGGGGAGGAAAGGAGAGAGCACTGCTGAGACAAGCTAAGGAAGGGTAAAGAGATCAAAAGGGATAAACAAAGCAGTTAACCCACTAAGGGACATAGGGGTTATAAAAGTAAGCCCAGTAAAGGGACAAGAATACAGAGTCCTCTGTTGAGACTATCCTTAACAAACCACTCATTGCTCTGTCCCACTCCCCACTCTGGCCCCAAGGCCCACACACCATCCTAGCTGGGTAGCACCCTCAACCCCAGCCCCTGCCCCTTTCCCTCCCTCACCATGGAGGCCTCAATCTGTCTCCCCGCATGCCCCTTCCCCTCATATACTTACCTTCAGGGAGCTGCTCTCCATGCTGCCCAGCTATGTTCCTGGCCACGTATATGCAGGCAGCACCCCTGTGTCTCTCCCCTGGCAAATAGTCCCTTGCAGGCTGGAATGCTACCTGTCTGTAAGGGGAATCCTGCCATTTCCCACAGGAACCCAGGCATCTTGGGCCCCTGATTAGCAGGGGCCCCAAGACCTGGGCCTCTCTGGCCCATGCATTAATCTGCCTATGGATCAGAGTAGTTGTAAAGTAGAGCTTGGCTGTAGATGATGGATCTAGCAGTGTGTGTAGGATAAAATCTGGTGGCATGAAGGTAGTTATAGCAGTAGGATGGTTCCCAATAGAATGCAATGGTGATGTGACCATTGCCAAGTTTCATAGTGGTGTCCAAGAAATGAATGTGTTGGGTGGAGAAACTAATCAAACAGTAAAGATACAAAGGAATCAATACACCTTGCAACATGCAAGTGTATCAATAAAAGCATGAAATCCACTGAACAGGAAGTTCTAATTCTTTGTTGTTAGGGAAAACACATGTCAACTCTCAACAAATATAGGACAAGATGCTTTTAAATTTTATTATTTTTGGCTATGAAAAGCTGAGTTTATTAATTGGCAGTTTTTGATGACAGTCTGGCCAGCAGGCTTGGTTTGAAAGAAAGAGTGATTAAAAAGCAGCTGGTTTGTGCTGAAGCAAAGAGTTAGAGTGAGCCATTTTCACCATCCTTAATGTAGTTAAAGGACCATGAATTAATAACTGCATTCTTTTCCTTGAAGTAGGTTATCAGTCATACTTACTACTTTTTAGTCTATATAGTAGTCCTCTAGCAAGAGAGATTGGAGCCATCATGAGTGCAGTTTAAACACAGTCTCTTTTAAAGGCTGGGAGCCAAATCTTTTAGTATAAAGTAATAAACAACCTGAGGCTTCATACAGCTGTACTAGTTTATGGATGAGTTAAAATCTGAACTCAAATTATAGGTCTCCAAAGTCTACTGAAGCCAATGAAAGTTCAGTGAAGTCATGGCAATCGAAAGTGATAGAAAAGATCTGAAACAGTACATGGGCAGGCCATGTACTAATGAACATGTATCCAAATAATCAAATAAAATGAGCACCATGAAATAAACAAATAAATACAACATGAATAACAAACTTGATATTCCTGTCTCCTATCTAAGTAGGGAAGCTAAACACTGAATTGACATTCGGACAGAATATCTTTCAGAATATCCTTAGAAGTATTTTTTCCACAATGGACTGAAAATATGTTTTTAAAGTGGTCACTACAAATTACAAGGCATCCATTCTCTTGGAAGAGGACCTCACCTCAGGGTCTCAGGGATTGATCCTGATATGGTATCTATTAACAGAGTCCTATGTACCTGTGTAGAGTTCTCATTACAAGATTCCAGTGCAAGTCTGATATAGTACTCTTGATTTAGTGTAACTGGGCACACAGAAGTTTTTTTTTTAAAAGGCAAGATGAGGCCCCTTCGGGGCTTTTTAAGGTGAGATTTTTTTTCTATCCTCTTTTTGTCATCTTGAATCCTGTCTATTTTAGAAAGGGATTTTTACATATAGTTGGATATTAGCAGCATTCAGATATATGGTGCAAGGTCATGCATGATATGCATATCAGGCCACCATCTTGTAAGGTCATGCATAGACCTCTAAAATCAATGGGGCCCCACTGAAGTAAAGGAAGCCACCTACATTAAGCAGCTTTCAGGAACAGGCATGTTGTAGGAAAAAAACTGCGTTGAATATTTCCATATTTTATTTTCAGTCTTTTGAAACAAATATATTCTAATTGTTGTCCTCTTCTCCCTGCCCTCTCCCTGATATCTCCCTTCCCCCCCCTGTTAGTTAACCAGATAAAGAAAGCAATTGCAACTTGCACTACTCACTAAGGCTATTTCAGGAAACATTACATTAAACAAAGTAATACTGCATGGTTGTGTAATTCACTTGATTGAATGCAAAAGGATGGTAATCCTGGCCAAAAAAACCCTTTGGTCTAAAATCTGAAGAGCAGACAAAACTCCCTCTTCATGCAGTGTCTCCAGATTCCCGGTACTGGTTGAAACACTTTGATTTATGAATAACAAGCCTGCTGGTTATTTCTAAAAGAAGCGACCTTTCAAACAGAAGTGCTGATGGGCACTGCACTGCATCAGCAAAACTAGACAACACCTAGGCAGACAATCAAAGGTTGCTTTCATAGAAATGAGAAACAATTAATTCTGTGACTGAGTGCTCTTCTGTCACTGTCTTCTCTTCCTCTTTGCACAGTGTTTAACCTTACTGCCATTTAAATGCTGTTAAATTAGGAAATTCTTTATTATTTCAAGAATTTTTCTGTAGTCAAAATGAAGAAAGGTATCATGACTCATGGTGACAGTGCCAGTGAGACTGATTGATGTAGAAGTGTGATTGAGTGGAAGTGAATTCTTTTAGTTGTGTTTTAAAAAAGAAATACATTTGAAACCAAGGCAAGAAAGTCAACTGGAAGGAAAAGCTCTGTCAAGTGTTAAAGGTGAAATATTTACAGGGAAATGCTAGTACTGCATGTTTCAGGAATAATCTAAGGGGTGTTTTACATGGAGGACACAAAATTGTGGTGCAGAGTGTTTAAGAGCATATTGTAATGAGAATAAAAGATTGATTGTCAAAGGCTGAAACTGGTGTTCCAATTTAGGCAATAGATACAAATATTTCCTGAAACATGTCTCTACAGAATCGTCACTTTTCAAAACTTTGTGCTAACTGGCCATCTGAATTATGTTGCCTGCTAAAGCCCTACCTCATCTTGAGATTTAGGATCACATTTTAGGACTCTACAACACTTTTGCAATGCCTCTGTACTTTGTATTTGCAAATAGTCGCCTGTACTTTTAAATACCTGAAAACACGGTTAGGCACACAAGTGTTGATATTTGCCCACTGCAACCAGCGGGAGTTTTGTTCAAGAAAGTCTCAATTAAGGATAAAAATATTTAGTCAATAGCAGGAGACTACTATGGCCTAGGACAAAAGGTTGAATCAAACCCAAGTGATTGCATTCAAAAGCTTGTCTAAGTCTATCCAACCATGCAGCTCGTTCAATAAAAGATATCACCCCAAAAACCCTTCCTCTCACCTTCTTCCTGGACGATCGTGGTGTCATCACTTCAGCACTACCAGAAATCTTAGTTTAGTTCAATTAAATCAGTTTAATTTAAAAAAAGAATGCAAAATTATCCTGGAGCAGGTGTGACAGATCAGGTCCTGGGCACTGGATCCAGTCCGTGGATTGACCCCATGCCACTCCTCTAGTTTGCAGGGCCAGATGAGTTTGGGACCACTATCTAGAGTCATGGGATAATTGGAATTTATATGCCTTTGTTTATGCAATATCATAGTTATTTTTAGTATTCCATATGCTGCTATGAACCAGTATGGAATGATTTTTTTCTTCAAAATATAATTTTTAAATTAATATTTTGTCATTTGTACAAAGTTTTTCCTTCTGTTTGCTTTACAGTGGTGTATCACTATGCATTGGTTACATGCTGAATGTATATGTTTTGGCAACAATTGCAAGGTTTTTTGTTTTAATTGAATTATCCAGGAATAACCTACTTGGATTAAGCATCTTTAGTTGTCTTTTTGCTTTGTACCAATGTTCTGCTTTTATCCAATTTTACAAGTAGATTGACTGGAGCACCATCAAAATGATTTGCCAAGTTTATAGAGCATGTGCTTTCAAACAAAAATTAGATCATGTTAGACCATGACCTGAAGGCATCATATTAACTAACATGATATTAAATGAGAGAGGCAAGGAGTTATTTGGGGTGATATCTTATACTGGACCAATTTTACAGTTGAGAAAGCTCTTAGACAAGCTTTCAGGAACAAGGTACCTTTCCTCAGGTGAAATAACTGACCTGAGAAAAAGTACCTTGTGCCTTAAGATGTCTGAAATCGCTCATAACTGTAAAGTTGGTCCAATAAAATACATCACCCCCCAAAAACCTTGCCTCTTGCATATTTCCTGGACTGTCAAAGTTATAATATTGCTCCAGCACTGCTAGGACATTAAATTCTACTTTACAATCAGTATAAACAGGGACAAATTATATTCAAAAGTATTTTGGCTGGTCATGTTTACTTTGTGATTTCCACAGAGTTTAGATACATTCATCTGAACTGGGGCTAAATATGACTTGCCTCCACCTATGCTGACTGTATTAACATCATGTTAGTTAATAAGCTTCCTCAAGGTCATATTTTATCATGACATAATTTTCTAATGAAGCCGTGATTATTAGTTTCTGGTCTAGGATTAAACATAAGAATTAACATTTCCAGTTTTGTTATGAAATCTTTTATACTTTCTGAATCTTCTGCTGGTTAAATAATTCTGGTGGAAGAATGTTCAGGTTTTTGGTTCTTTTGTTCCAAAGAGAACTAGCCTTTTTTGAATAACTCATATGTCAGATCTCTTATTTGTAATTTCAAGGGTATGATGTGCCCTTTGATGTGCACTTACTTTACAAATCATGAGGCAAATTTAGTAAAGGTGACTGACCTCTTTCTGTGTATATGTAATTTATGCACTGTCACTTTGAACACACAAATAACAGAACTTGCATGTGTGAACCCTATTTGTGCATGAAATCAAGTGCAAATTTAGAGCAGATGGGTTTTTGACTGTTAAGTGATAGAATTTATGGCCAAGATTTAAAAAAAAACAAACCAGGAGCCTGAAGTTAGTTTCTTAAATCCATAGTTAGGTACCTAAGTGACCTGATTTTTCAGAAAGTCTAAGCACTGTATAGTTCCCAGGGACTTCAGTTGGACATATGAGTCCTCCAGAAGAGCTGATGGGTATACTTCAAAAAACAGAACTGCTTATTTGGAAACTATTATTTGTTTAGTGTTAGACACTCAAATAAAAACCAAACAAAACAAGACAAAACATTGGCCTGGATGGCCAGTTACCTACTAAACTATTTCATTTATTTACTTATCTTATGAGAGTACTGATCAAATATGTACGGGGGTGGATATGGGGGCAAGAAGGTGCAGTGGTACGTTCACACCTCCTTTTCATTTGCAGTAATGCAGTTGCACCCCACTGTGATTCCTGCTCCACCTGAACTTTAAAACCAACTGCCTGGGAGGAGCAGCAATATTTCTGTTCAGTAAGAACTGAGAGAATCAGTTGACTTCATGGCTCATTATAATCTCCCTGATTCCAGCTAATCTTTCTCCACTCAAAAGGTGTTAATGACCCTCTATCCTTTTAATGGTCTTGATGTTGCACTATTCAAACTATATTTTCTTCTGCAATTTTTCTGTCTGTCAGCCATCCCTGGTAATGCCTCTCTATTTCACAGACCTGCAGACTGTTTTTAATTCTAGCTAAAAACCTTAACTCAGCTGTGATGATATTAATGTATTGAAGTATAGGATACTCACACTGAAGTACAGGAGGCACTGTTGAGATGCTTAGGAAGGCTAGGTTTTGTTTTATTGTTGGGGAAGTAAGATGAGGAGAGGGTTGTATTAGATCTTGATTCTTACCAGTAGTTGAACTTGGCTTAAATGGATTGGAGAGTAGAAGCTGTATGGAGTCAGGAAGTTGTATGGCCTTCTTGATTGAGAGCTGACCAGCCCTACTGCAGGAAATACCCCTAAAACACCTATTTTCTCATTAGGCTGTGGGTTGAAGAGGTATCTGGCATAGGAAGTGGATGAACTGATCTTGTCTGGTTTTCACTGGTAGAAAGTTCCCCTTCTTCTCTGGTATTGCCAGCCGTTTTGTATTGCTTCCATGGCACAAAGTAATCTTAGAGGACCAAGGTCTAACTTAACTCCTCTGTCCTTCAACCAAAACTAAACAGATAAAATGATTATTGATAAATATGATAAGGTGTGTTGCTATCACAACCTCAATTACTTTTCCTGTATAATATATCCTTTCCCTTTTGTGTTTAGCCTTTCTTTGGTATTGTGTCATCATCTGTGACTGGACAGTATTTGCTAACACAGTATTTCTATTTAGACTTTTTTGCAAGAAATGGTATCACTGGTGTTGTTTGCTAGAGTTTCCCAGAAGAGATTGCTAAGAACTGCATGGTTGCAAATTTCAATTCAATTTATTCAGTGAATATGTAATTCTATATACTTAGACAAAACCATTGTTGGGCTGTAAACAATATTATACATGCAAGACAAGTTCCCACCGTTTATGCTTAAATAGTGCTTGGCTGCTGAGTTCTAGTTTCCCTACTATTCCCTAGTTCCTTGTTTCTTCTTCCTCTTTATGATGTCCTCTGTTCATAAATGGGCAAGATGCCATTCTATTTTCTCTCTATTTCTCTGCTGTTCTGGTATAAGCTGCTCTCCTGTGTTGGCCTATTGAAAAAAAGTTAACTAAGCTCTTGTAACAGACAATTTGTATGAATTTCATGGGTCACTTTTTAAAATTATTATTTACTCTAGTTTCCTATGATTCTATGAAAAAGCTTCTCAGGAGAGGCCCTGAATACATTTTATTAACATGGTATAAATGGGCGAGAATCCCCCGTGTCATAGTTCTCACCACTTTTGTATCTGATGAATGCCTTCAGAAGATAAACATCTGTAGAAAAGAGGAGGTGCTGCATGTATTTCTGACTCAGGAAAATATGATGTTCACAAAACAATTTTACAGATGGTAGACTTTTCACACTTTATCTTGCATAGAAAAGCATCACTTTTAGTTCTCCTAGATACTAATATTTATTGTACTATTACAATGTACTATTACAATTGTACTATTTATGATACTAATTCTCCAGTCACTAATTTCTGTGGCTCCTGGCCTGTGGAAGCTCTTTCTGGATTTGTACAGAAGAAGCCTTTGCCCTTTTGTGAATTTAAACCATCCTTTCCAAGAAGAAACAGCTTATTTTTAAGGTCCAGGCTTTCATGGGACTCTGTTTGATTAAAGCCTAAATCCTAGTTATCCTTCAGGTGTATACCTAGCTGCATAACTGCAGTTTTTGGCACTTATGCACATCTTGGAATTCTGTTTCCACCTCTGCTGAAATAGAATGGCCCTGTGCCAGTATATGTTGTGAATAAAAGTGGTGAAGGACTCTTCAGGTAAGAAACTCTTTGGTTTCAAAACAGGTGGGGGAGTTTTTTTCCAGTTGCAGCTGTTATGTTGTAGATTAAGACTGCAGAACTCTGCTTCATCCAGGTTTAAAGTTAGACAAGTTTTACTATATTTGTCTCAGTCCCAGCTTGTGTGCTCTTTTAACTATTACAACATAACAGCTTGCGTGCACTCCAGAGCAGCAGCTCCATCTCCCTTTTGAAACTGCTCCAAGTATATGTTTGCTTATACACTTCTACTTCTTGGCCCAATGGTCTAGTGCAGTGGTTTCCAACCTTTTTTTTTGCCACAACCCACTGCTGGGAGCGGAGCGTGGTTGCAGTGGCTCAGGGATGGGGGAGCTCCTGGCATGCATCATGGCTCATCCTTTGTGTGCGGTGCCACTGGCATTGCCCTGGTGGCCCTCATTTGGGTCACGGCCTGAGTTTGGGAACTGCTGATCTAGTGGGTAAAGCTTTTGCTTAGAGAGGAGGAGATCTAGGTTCTAGCTCCCATCTCTCAAGGAGGCTTGAACTAGTGCTTTATGCTTCCATGCAGTGCTCCAACCACCAGGCCCTAAATTGGGTTAATATTTCAGTTGCCCTCCACTCATTGCACTGAAGTTGGCACCCTGGGCAGCCAAGAATAGGAGATACAGGGTCAGCAACACAACAAGCCCGAGGAAGGGGATTCCGTGAAGTGGGTACTACCTTGGAACAGGTTGGGAGGCTCCCACTGGGACAAAAAATGAATATGAAACAGAGCATACATTGGGAAAACTGAAGAGCAGTGCTTAGCTTCTGTAGTAGCTTACTAGAAAGCACAGGTTCATATCCTCTTACTGAGGCACTAGAACAGGGGCAGGCAAAACATGGCCCACAGGCTGAATCCAGCCTGCCAGGCCATTCTATCCAGCCTGTGGGGCCCCTACAAAATTTAGAAAATTAATATTTATCTGCTCTGGCTGCCTGTCAAAGTTGACAGAAGCCAGGAACAGTAGGACACAGGGGAAGCTGACAGCAGGATGAAGTGGCTGCAGAAGCAAGGCCTGGTTGCCCCCCTGCCCTCCCAAGCCAGAAGCCCTCTGTGGACTTGAGTCAGCTGCTGCGGTCCCGGTGCTGGAGCTGGTAGCCACATGGTGCCAGAGTGATCAGCGGGGCGGGGGTGGGCAGGGCGGGGTGGAGAGATGGCAGCTGCAGGCAGGAAAGGGCTGAAAATGGCAGCAGGCAGGGGGTGAGAGGGGGAAAGGAGTAGTGAGTGGGCACGTGGAACTCAGCGACAGCTGGGCAGGAGCTAAGGGTCCACAGGTTGTGCCAGGGTCAGGGCCAGCAGGGGTCCAGAGCAGAGCAGCAGGAGCACGAGGCTGGGCTGGCAGGGCTCTGGAGCCATGCTGGCTCCTCCTCTCCCTGCTGGTGCAGCCTGGCCTGGCTCCATATAACCCTGCCAGCCTGTGCTCCGTGCTCCTGCCACCCTGCTCTGTGCCTTGCCAGCATGGCCCCGCACTCCCACCCAGCTGTTATTGTGCTCTGTGTGCCCACTCACTGCCTCTTTCCCCTGCCTGCCACAGCCATTTTCCTGCTGCTGCCACTACTCCTCTCCACCCCACGTGGTTCCCAGCTCCAGTGCTGGGCCACGGGATGCAGCAGGAGCCAGTCCAGCCCTTGCAATTCTCAGCTGGTCCTGTGTGGAGCCAGCTAGGCCTGTCTAGCTCCTGCTGGTTCCTGTAGGCTTGGCTATGCAGCTGGGATGTGGTGCTGGAGCAGCAAGCTGGGGTGGGGAACAGGGAAGTGGCAGAAGGGCAGTGGTGGCAGATGGGGGAAAGTGGCTGTGAGTGGAGCACAGGGCTGCGCTGGTGCTCCGGGGCCAGGAGCAGCAGGAGCATGGAGCCTGGGCTTGGAAGAGTGCTGCAGGGTCTCTGCCTGCTGCAGGGGGGCTGTGGGCAAATCCCGCCCTCTACACACGCCACAAATCTCCCCAACCACTCTCCCCCCACACACTCACAGTCCCCCACAAACCCCACACCCACCCACACCACATATCTACACACACCCACACCCTCTCACACACCCACAAACCTATACCTACCCACCCACACCCCCTTTTGTACAATATTGTACACACTTTTGTACAATATACAAAAGTAAGACTTCATTTTAAGCTATTCATAGATTCATAGATGTTAGGGTCGGAAGGGACCTCAATAGATCATCGAGTCCGACCCCCTGCATAAGCAGGA
>NW_005842645.1:534672-547723 GCF_000455745.1 Alligator sinensis | reverse complement strand
GACCAGCGCCCAATAGAGGGGAAGTATCACCTCCTTGGACCTATTCGTCATGCATCTGCTGATGCACGATAAAGTGCCATTGGCTTTTTTGATGGCTTCGTCACACTGCCGACTCATGTTCATCTTGGAGTCCACTAGGACTCCAAGATCCCTTTCCACTTCCGTGCCACCCAGCAGGTCATTCCCTAGGCTGTAGGTGTGCTGGACATTTTTCCTCCCTAGGTGCAGCACTTTGCATTTCTCCTTGTTGAACTGCATTCTGTTGTTTTCTGCCCACTTGTCCAACCTGTCCAGATCTGCTTGCAGCTGTTCCCTGCCCTCCGGGCTTGCAGCTGTTCCCTGCCCTCCGGGTAGTACGGAGGGCAGGGAACAGCTGCAAGGCCGGATTGTACAATCTTGCAGGTGATTGTACAATCACCTCTATGTACACTACACAAATGCATGTAAATCAGGACAAAAATATTTTTTGAAATGAAATGAATGAATGTTGCTGTAAATGTTTAATTTTTAGAATATAATCTGGTATTTTTCTGGCTCTGAGATGGCAAACCCTTGCTTAAAGGAGTACTTCTTGGGGGGCAAGAGGAGGGACTTCCAGTGGCAAAGGTCAATGGCTAGGGGTGGGACTTCCAGTCCCAAGATAGTGACCAGGGAGCGGGGCACCTGTCAAGGGGAAGGGCTACTCTTGCAGCCCTTGATCGCTTGCCAAAACTTGGTAAGCAGCCCTGTACCCAAAATAATTGCCTGCCCCTGCACTAGTACCTGGGTTTGCTGCTTCCTAGGTAAGTGCCCTAACCCCTGGGCTGGACACAAATGGCTTTTTCTAGTAGCATTTCATGCTTATGGTTTTTCTGTAACTAAAATGTTGAGACTTGCAGGTGTTTGTAAATAGCTGGGTGATTCTATTTCCTGCCTCTATCCCTTGCAGCTACCTGGCCATAGTGCAGCTTCCTGAGCATGCTCAGTAGGGAAGCAGGGTTTGAGCTTGACTACACTGATTCCTAGGCTATAGGTAAGTGCCCAAAACTGCAGTTCTAGTACTTATGCACTTAAAGTGTAGTTACATGTCACCTTTTAAATATGTTAAGGACTCTTAAGACATATCTTCACGTTAAGGCATGAAAAGACAAACTAACTACCCCCTGAGCATCTCAGAGTTAATCCCTTCAGATGAGAATCAACTTTAGGTAGGGGAAGGGAGAAGGGAAGGTGGAAGTGGAAGGGTGGGTGGGGATATGTTAGGCAGCTGTGTGGGGGAAGAGGCCTGGTGGGTGAGCAGGCAGCTGCAGAGACATGCAGTCTGGACCTTGTCCCACAGAAGTGGCATGGCCTGGTCTGTGGTGTGGCATGGCTGCATAGGCTGCAGGGAGCATCCCCCGCTGGGGGAGATGTTGGGGTGAGGGGGGGCTGAATCTCCTAGTCACCCCCCTGCTGGCTAGCCCTCCAGTCAAAAGTCCAAATGCAAGTCAGAGAGTGTATTAATACTTAACATGCTACTGCTCAGATAATGATCTAACTTCAGTTCTGCTTAATTTTTGCACACCCTAATTGTAAGTACACCCTTAGGTGCATGATAGGATCTAGCTCTATTGCTTGCTAATGTGACTAAAGGGATCAACAAACACTCCTTTAGTTACAGACACTGTATAAATGCTCAGAAAAGATATAGCCCCAACCTTGATATCTTCCAGTTCAATTTTCATTTGAAGGCTGCATCTTCTCCACTGAAAATCAACTTGCTAGGGCCTTTTAAAAATCCAAGCTGAATGATTCCTAGCCATTGAATTGTACACGTTACTAGCCTAAGTACTGTGTGATCCTATCACTGTTATCTCTAATTTTCTTTCTTATTGTTACATGACCCTGAGGCATCTTAACTTACTCTAAAGATCTTTGGGCAGGAGCTTTGTCATCCTGTGGCCTTAGACCACCATAAAAATGTATTCACATTAGTATTTAATTTGTTTGTTAGAAACATTCTGAATTCACCAAAAAGGGCATGTTTTTAAAAGTTGTGTTATAGGCATTTTGTAGAACATCAGTAACAAACTTGAAGTCCCAAGATAGCACTGATAATGGCCTATTTCTTTGCTTAAAAATGAGCATTGAAAATCTTCTTTTTAAAGTAAATCTGTTTTGCATACCAGTTTTCCACTTGCCCCCTTCTGCAGTATATGTGGTGTTTTCCAACTTTTGGTTGGATTATTATTATTATTGTAATTATGTAATAGTTACAGGGGTGAGAGTTAACAGGGATGAGAGTACACTGTCTCCTTTTTAAATAAAATTATCCTCATAATATACGCAGTAAAGGCTTCTTAGGAGTTCAGAGATACTCAAATGCCATCTCAGTGGATGTAGCAGATCATGTAGCAGAAGTGGTTATATTGACCTCTGAGGTTTTTGGATCTCCTAAAATCAGTCTCCATTTTCTCTATGATTCAGATGCAAATATAAACCATTTGAGCCCTTCTCTTATAAAGAATGGGTCAATTTTTCTGCCCTGTGTGACCCCATGATGGGTGCAAAGGGGCCAAAATCTGGCTAGAGGAACTCCTAGCTGATAGAGGCAGGTTCCTTTGGCTCTATGTGCCAACCCCTCCCATACCTTGTCATAATGTAAGTTTGAAAGAAAAGAACATGGCAAAGTAGGCCCTAAATCTACTTTCCAAATTACAGCTAACAGGGGTCTCTTATGGTCCTTTGGGCTCTTGGAACTTATCTCAAGGATGAGACTTACTGAGAAAGAGCTGTAAAGTTTACTTTTTCTCTTGTATACCCATTTTTGGCAACCCTAGCCATTCAAAATTGGGAATCAAGCCCCATAAAACATAAACAAGGCTTACAAGATCATCATTAAAAACAAACAAGCAAAAAAAAACCCACCCCAAAAAAGATATATGGGGTTCTTTTTGTTGTCTCTTGGTTTGAGTTACTCTGTATTCAACCCCAACTGTACATTTTTTTAGCTTTTCTCTACAAAAACTAGGTCTAAAATGTTCTTTATTAAAATAAAAACAACAAATAAAGGAAGCTGAGGTTCTTGTATAATCAAGACTACAGGAACAGCGGGCATTAAAGCACCAATACTATGAGGCTTACATTAAAAATGCAAGAGTTAGTAACACCACATAGTCATACTACAGGAGAGAGTTGGCCTGAAAACTGAAAAAGTAACAAAGGCACTAATAAATTAAAAATATACTCCAGGTACTTACAGAATATGAGAAAGTGCAACCAAAATCATGGGACATTTCTATTCTTTTGTTAGTGACAGAACCATGTTGCAATTTCCGGGACTGTAAAAACATCCTAATAAATTTCCAGTGTTTCCTCAAGCTGAATGAATTGCAGAATGTTGCTAACCTTGAATAGTTTTAGCGTTCAGATCCATTGCTCAAAAAAGTCAGCTGAATTACTGTGTAACTAGAGACTAGTTGTGTGGCTGTAAATCATAATTATATGCTGTATAATATGGAAGGTAATTTAACAAGGTCATCCACAGTTAGCCTCTTTTGAGCTGGAAGCTAAAATTTACCATCGGGTCCATAACCAGGCTTTCTATCAACCAAGGGGAGAAGGGCAAATAAGAGTTATATTGTATATAAGTACAAACCCTGAGTTCTTCCACACAGCTGGCTTGGGATGGTCATTACTTGGATGGAAGAGATTTAAGAAATACCTAGATTTGGCAAGAAGTGGTTTCTGTGATTCAGCAGGTGTTATTCTTCACTCTCACTCAGAGCTGAGTCAATATATTTATGCAGAGTATTATGGTACTATGTAGTTAAATATGCCATTCTGTAAGTGAGGCACTACATCAAGGTAAATGGAAGCCAATGGTGACTAGAAGCTATCATTTAAAAACAGGATTTTTTAAAAATTGACATTGCTCCACCTTAATGTTTTTGTTGTGGTTTTTGTTATTAAGCTGGTGTCAAAAATTGTAGTGTACACTAGAGTTCGTGGAGGTGATGGTGATATACATAAATAAATATTGTAATTTATTTGTATTACCAAATTTGCAGTAGAAATAACTTATTTATATTGCAAAAGTTGGGGCTTCTTGGGTAGGGAACAATTTTGGAAACAGGCTTGGACTATGAAACAGATGGCTGCTTGGCTACTTAGAGCTTCAGGACTGTACCTCATGGACAGTGCCTTGGCAAGGAAGTTTGGCGCCTGAGGCAAAGACCGCAACAGCAGCCTGCCTTCACCCTGTGCAGATTGGGGGGGCCATATGCCCTTCCCATGCTTGCCCAGGAGTGCACGCAGTGCTGGGAGCCACCCTCCCCCCCCATCCCCGCACCCCCCAAATGAGCCACTTGCGGCTCTATCTTGTACCCCACCCCAGCTGGGCAGCACCTGGTGCCTGGGGTGTTTGCCCCACTCATCCCCCTTGCTATGGCACTGTGTGGCAGTGCACTGTGTGTGCCTGCTACTTTAAGGGCCTGGAGCTGGCAGCCACCAGGTGCTTGATGAGGGCAGCCATTTTAGAGGCAAGGGCTGCCTATATAAACACTGCAGTTGAGCTGCTGGAGGCTAGGCAGCAACATTGCCTGGCCGGAGGGCTGCTGAGAACAATCCGGAGGTAAGGGGTTGGTAAGGAGGCTCCTGGTCCTGGGCATGACCTAAAACTGCACCCTGCCAGGAGTGGGTGGTCTGGTGGGGCTCTCAGTGGCGCAGGAGCCCCCAGGAAATGCCAGGCCAGTTATCACCCTGGTGAAAGGTGGGTTGGGGCGCCTTAACCCCTAGCTCCCACCACCGGGTGGGTAACCCTGTTTGTGGAGGGGCCCAGAGGGTGGACCCTGAGAGAGTGAATGAGTACAGGGCGTGGTGCCGCGGTTGCCCCTGGGAGAAGGGGAGTAGTGGCATGGTGAGGCCCGGATAGAGAGTGAGGGGCTAGAGACCCAGCCCGAAGGAGAGAGTACCCTCGACTGGCCCAAGCTGGGGCCAGGACCAGGAGGGTCAAAAGGGCCAGGGGCCCACCGCGAGGGACGCCCAAGAGCCAGGGGCCTGGGGTCCCAACTGGCCTGGAGGTGGGCCAGGGCAAGTGGCCGAAGGTCCTGGGGGGACCACGCCCAAGAGGGGAAGGTAGCTTCAGGGGGGGCTAGGTAGCCTGGATGAAGGCGGAGAGGCCGCCTGATTGGAAGGATCATAGTGGGGTCCTGTATGGATGATTCTGGGGCCCAGTGTGGGGCCGGTGATTAGGTGAACACCATGATGTCATCTGTGAAGCTTGGGCTGCGGTATTGGGGAGGCAGGAGCCGCAGAGAGCGCCCCCTGGCATCGGGGCACTAAATGGGTAGCCTCCTGCTTAATTGACATCTTAATGGAATCAATTAACATCAAAGGCGTGGCAGACGAGATAGGCGGGCGGTTGCCCAGAGACAGGTGGGCGGGCCGTGGAGACCGGCCCCGAGGCAGCCCCCTGTCACACACTGCTCATGGAAGAAGGCAAGCTCCTCTCTGCGCCTGAAGGTTCACCAGTCAATCTTACTGTTACATCCCAGAAGATGGCGGAAACAACCAGGCCCTGAAGGAGGTCTGTGACCCAGGAAAATACTGTGTATGAAGAATTCACCCATTTTTCTCTCTTAAATTAAAATGTTAATCCCAGTAGAAGTCAGTTTAAGGGATACCCAGAGGTCTAAATTACCATAGATTTTTTAAATGGGTTTTAATTCCATGTAATTAACTTGCTATCTTTATTCAGCTGTCTTTTATATACCCTTGCCACTAGATGGCTGTATAGCAACATATCACTACTAAGAACACTGCTTGGCTGGAAAAAAAGAGAAAAAAGTTAACTGAATGCAATAAAAATGCCTGGTACAGTCAGAATTAAATGTTATTGCATGTTTGTTTAATTATTTATTCCAAATGTTCATTATAAATAAAATATTAAATACTATTTGAATTTATTTCTGAAATTTCTGTAACTGCACCTTTTAGAAGGGGCTGCTCAGTTCCCAGGGAACTCCATGGAACTGAAGGTCTTTTCCTGTGTTAGAAAAAACTTTAGTATGAAATGATGGGCTGTATATGAAAATAACAAAAATGATCTTATGAATCATACTTTTAAATTAATGGGGCACTGTGGGTTACTGCTCAGTTTAACTAATTTAACAAATGGCTTCTTACTTTAATTGCATTTTCGGTAGAAAGTAGAGAATCACTCAGAATGTGCAAGTTTCTGCCAGGTGATTGGTCCTTGGCTCTCAATCCAAACACACTGACACAATCAAAAGGATTGATTTTTTTCAGGTGCACTGCAGAATGTTTCTGTCTAGATGAAGCTACTTTTAAATATGGCAAAGACCATGTTTGCATGTAGTCTTCATTGTACATGAATACATAAAATTCAGGGATTACACACTGAAATAAATGATTAACAACTATCATGGTTTCAGGAAATGATGTTTGGTTCTATGAAGTCCGAAGTCTTAAATCTTTTCAGACAGTAGGTTAAATCTCTTGCCTTAGTTCCTCTGTTGCTTGTTCCAAAATAAACAAATGCACTCAAGCAAAGAAAACAAATACTTGAAAACAACTAAAAATCAATAGTACCCTTGTTATTCAATAGCATGTCTTCAGACCTGATTTGACAGTCTGTACTGAAAGTGTAAACTGAACGTTCACAAACATGTATTCTCAATATCAAGGTGAAATGCTAGCTTAAATCTTAATCAATTAAGCTTATAGAACAGGGATATATTACCAATATCTGTTTCATTATAATAACCACACTTTCAAGTGATTGGATTGCACAGTACTATTTGTGTGAACATGTTTGTGAAAAGAATAGGAGTTTGGTTAGAAAGATTTAAATGTTGCATCAATCTGTCAACCTCTCGAAGTAGGAAGAAATGCAAACATCAGACTAATTTTCACTGTGATATTCAAAGGAGTGCTTCATTCACGGTTCAAGGTCATCATTCCTGTGACCAGAAGACAAAGAGGCTTACGGTTAAAGAATGATTTCACGTTTAAAAAATATGCATCACTTTGTCTAAAATCCATGAAGTGTGTCCTGTTGTTATGGTGTATATACAGGAACTGCCTGTGCCCTTCTGTACAGAGCTGGCCTTTAGGCTCCATGAAGTCTGCAGCTAGGAGTCCTACTCACTTGGGTGAACTAGGAATAACAACTAATATCAGCTTTCATTTTAAAAACAAGTAGATGTGTAGTTCTTTTCTATGTGGAGGTAAATTTGGGAACGTCATTTTCCTTTGCTGTGGATTGAAAGGATTTTGGTTGAGGTTCAGATGCTGCAACAGGACTTGAGGAGGATCTAAAGGGATCCTGGAAGAAAGGAAGTGTCCTACTGGATTAGACCTCAGGTCTATCCAGTCCAGGATCCTGTCTCTAATAGTGGCAGTACAAGCTGCTCTAGGGAACAGTAGAAGATGAACATGTATTTACAGCTTCCATTTTTAAACTGAAGAAGTGGCTTACAAGACTTCAGCTAGGTGAGGAAGAGTCTGTCCTACTCTTTTTTGGAGCAGCCTCCTCTTTAAAATGTGTAAGTAATCAGACTAGAATGAATGGAATGACTCCAGAGCAAGTGAGAGGAGTTTAAGCACAAAAGAAAAGTAGGATTGGGCCAAAATTTTGAGATGAGGAATGGAAAGGGCTGATTTCTTCTTCGATAGGCTCTTCCTCACTGTCCCAAGAATAGTTGTCATTCATCCAGTTTTCTAATTTGGAGGAATGGGAACATTTCTGAAAGCCCAATTGTGACTGGAATGCCAGTCACTTTAAAGGCTGAGAGCAGGCCGCCGGCAGGAGCAGGCCAGCCCTGATGAGGCAGCCAATTTAGATCCTGGCACTCTGGGCTGTGGCAACAATTTGCTGCAAGCAGCTGAAGGAACAACAGCACCTGGCTGAGCTGCGGCTCGCGGAACAGCTTGGTGGTAAGGGAGGAACTATGGGGATGGCAGGAGGATCCTGCAGACCCAGTGGGGTCTAGAGCCCCAGGAAGAAGGTTTCAGCCTAGTTAGAACAAGGCCCAGTGAGGTATGGGGCTAACAGCTGGTAGGCCTACAAAGGGGCCAGGCAAACCCCGGAGTAGAAGAGGGCTGTCTGGTGGGACCCAAGAGGGACCCCTCTCTGGAGTATGGGCATCAGCAGCTGCTAGGCTGACTGTGATCCCCTGCACTGGTCAGTGCAAGAGGGCCAGGGCCTCAGGGAAATTAAGCCCAACATGAGGGGCAGGCCAGGGCCACTGTGAGCTGTCTGGCACCCCAACTGGCCTGGAGGTGGGGCCAGAGACTGTAAGGGCCCTTTGATGGAGGGGGCATTACAGCTGAAGAGGGTAGGGGTCAGCCAGCATGCAGGCTGTTAAGATCAGAATGGGGCCAGAGTGAGAGCTGAACCCCAAGAGAGAGAGCGCCCAAGGACTGCATACAGGAGTCCCAATGAGGGAGCTAGACCAGGGCAGGTAGACCTGTTTGGTCCTGGGTAAGACTGAAAACAGTACCCTGCCAGGGAAGGGTGGTCTGGTGGGGCTATCCATGTCAGGACAGTCCCCCAAAAATGCCAGGCCAGTTACCTCCCTGGGGAAAGGTGGGTGGGGGCACCTGATAACCCCAGCCCCCACCATCTGGTAGGTCATTAAGACCGGAGGGTAGTGGGGCCAGGCATGCTTATGGGAGAGGCACCTGAGCCAGTGGGGGTGTAAGACCCTGGTGGTAGTGAGGCCAGGTATGCCCACCTTGGGAAGCACCTGAGCCCATGGGGGTGTAAGACCCCAGTGGTAGTGGGGCCAGGAACATCTATGGAGAGGTGCCTGAATCCATGGGCTCAGAGTGGGTGGAGTGCTAGGGGCCCAGTGAGAGCAGGTGGTGTGAATGAGGCCTGTTGGGGTGGAATGATAGGATGAATGTGTGAGGCCTAGAAAGAGACAGAGTTTGGCCCAGCCTTTAGCCGGGGCAAACAGCAATGCAAGGAAGACATCTGCAAGGCATGGAACATGATAGGGAGAGGTTGGAGGCATGTACAAACCCCTAGGTATTGGGGTCTTAAATGGGCAGCCTCCCACTTATTGTAACACCAGTTTACATCAAAGGCATTGCAGGTGAGACTGGGCAAAGTGCCCTAGACAGGCGGGCAGGCCAGTACTGTGACTGGGCCTGGGAGTTTGCCCCCTGTCACATCAATATAGATATAATAAATTCTATATTGAATGGGGGGGAGGGTTCAGTGGTGCAAATGCACCCCCCTTTGCTTTTTGCTGAAACCAGAGTTTAAAACCAGGGGCACCTATACTCTTGCCAATTAGCATGTGTCAAAGGAGACTGGATTAATCTAATCTAATGAATCTAGATTAATTAATCTAATTAGCATGCTACAGCAGCCTCTGCATCATGTGTATTTAGCATCCCCATGCTTGAAAATGGCAGTGGGGGTGCTTTAACTAAAGTTTGTCAAATGAGCTTTAGTTAAAGTGCCCCCACCACCATTTTCAAGTGTGGGACACTGAATCCACATGACACTGTGGGCACTTTAATTAGAGTGGCTGTCATAGCTGTTCTAACTAAAGTGCCCTTCCCTCCACCCTGGATCATGTAAAGATGCCCCAAGTGCCTGAGAGTGGCAGTGATATTTTTATTCTGGCAGCAGTGAGGGAGTCAATTTACTTCATGGCTCATTATAATCTATTTAACTCCTACTATCTCATATGTTAATGACCCTCTCTCCTTTTTAATCGCCTGAATGTTCCATTAATCAAGCTATATTTTCTTCTGCAATTTTTATGGCTGTTAGCCATTCTTTGTAATATCTCTCTTCTATTTCACTGCCTTTCAGACTTTTTTAGTTCTAGCTAAAACATAAACTCAGGTGTGGTAATGTTAACTCAGGTGAACATTAACTCAGGTGTGGCAATGACTGACAGTGAAGCATTGGATGCACACACAAGATGCTCAAGCAGGCTAGATTTTATTTTATTAATTTGAATAAGAGATGAACATATAACTCTAATGATCACAGGAATAATAAAGCAATACTTTTGGATTATTTTTGCCTAGTTTGTAGTGTTTTTGTAATTTTAGCATATAATCTACCAAATTGGTGCACATTCCAATTTGGTTGCCTTTATTTTTGCTTTGATCTTAAACTGAATAATACTGCACTGGGCCACTAGCATATTAGTAAATCTTATAGTTTTTCTTTAACTGGAGAAAAAAATGTGTGCTGTTATATGTGAGGGTGCACCGCACCATCTGCACCTTTTCAAAATTCTAGATCTGCCCATGGTCCCTGCAGAAATTATAAAAGCATATGTTTGAGTTAAGAAATCTCAGTCTAAAGAGCAATGATGTAAAAATCTGATTACAAGGAAACAGAGAGGAGCTGCCTTCCCAGTACCCTAACCACTAGGAATCAAGTTGGCAGGAAAAGTTTTTGCTTGGCTTTGTCTACAGTGGGAAATTGGTTCTGTTAGGAACTGTGTTAACCAGCATGTTTTCATTACTACTATTCTCTGCTACTAAATGCCTGGAATAAACCAAGATATCTGTGTCAGTCAGTTTCAGTTAAACCTGGATTGCTCCCTTACTTTAGGATTTTCTACTGCAGTATGCTTTCCCAGAAAGCCTGGGAGACTTACGTGTGCTTGCTTACATCCTGTTCTCGACAACAAAATTCAGGCACCCCATTATTCTGTCAGGGCACAGACCTCCTTAATGACTGTGTAGAGCTGAACTAAGGGTTGTTGGGGAGGCAAAACCTGTCCTGGCTCTTCCTTATGTGCAAAGAATAAATGTGTTTATCACTTTTCACTGCATAGCAACATCACTTTTCACTGCATACTGTGCCTCTCACTGTGGCCAGTCAGCTCCTGCAGAGCTATTGTTTTATCACTTCTCTGCTTCTTCATCACCTCCTTTGGGGTTTCTTGCTAGGAAGGAGAGTTCTTTATGTCCTTCTTTGTTCTTCTCCCATGTGGTGGGCCAGTCTAATCCACTTTGGAGAGACAGTATGGTATTACTTTTTGTGTACGGGTGTTAGCAGGCTACTTGGGAATTTCCATACAATGGAAAATGGCCTAAATCAATTACAGCAAGGCAAACTGTGATTGGTTTTGCATGAATCTATTTACATGATAAGAATTATCTCCTGTAGTGTCCCATGAATAAAAGACAACATTATGCCTCATCCTAAATGCATGTTGATAGGATAACGGGAAATTTTTGAAAGCCATGTAATTGTAGCAGTTTTGATCCAAAAGCTGATTTGATGGATTGCCTTCCTCTTGATGCTAGGAATTAGGATACAATACAGGGAAACTGCCTGGACCCTCTGGTGCCAGAGGGCTTAACACAGTATTGACAGGACTGTGCATATTAAATCCAGATCAAACTTCTGAATGAACACAGACATCTGAACTTCCATGGCTGGAAAAATCCTTCTAGTGACTTAAAGGGGCTATTTTTAGTAAAGACTGTTCAAGGAAAAAATTAAAAGCCTACTTACAGCTGAGGTATGAGCTGGAGTGAACTGTCTTGTCAGGGTTTTTTGTATATATGTTACAAGAACAGCAAAACAGAAAAGATCAGCAGGGCATTTAGAAAAAAAAAAACCCAAACCCATAGAGGTTTGACAAAATAGGAGCTGAGAATGATAGGCTTTCACTGTCCAAACTCATAGAAATACGTGGACATTTCTTGGCTCCAGGTGATAACTGATAAACACTGTAACTGAAATGGTTTCTAACAGTTCTGCAAAATGAAAACCAAAAACTCTTGGAAAGCTTTTCCAAAATATGGCATGTATTTCCTCTCTTAGATAAGTTGTTTGAACCAGTGCTGTTATCTTGGGCTTAAATGACACCAGCCTTACTCATGTTGAGTAATACTTTGCTTGGTGATTACCACCACTGGAAAGAATGGGCCTGTTCCTGGGGTTTGGTACTGCATAGTGTCTGAGGTAATGAACTGGCTTCCTTGTAAAAGAGATTTAGCCACGTTTGCCTGGAGTCAGGCAGAAAGCAGGGTAGATTTGTACCTTTATAAACTAACTAAATCAGATGTACAGCACAAGCTGTCATGAGTAGATGGTGTCGCTGCATGGTGCAGTGAGGCTCCCGGGTGCCCCAGGGATGGGGTGGATACCCCACTGACAGCCCTCAGTCGACAGGGGATCATTGCCTGGAAAGGGCTGAGGGATCTCTCAACTTACCTGCAGGCAGCCGAGTCCCAGGAGCCGATACAGAGCACTGCAGCCCTGCTGCAAGGGACAATTGATTTTGGTTTGATAAAAGGGAGAGCTGATATGGGAGAACCCTGGTGTAGCCCACTGTGGCTCGACTACAAGGGATAGTTGATTTTGGTTTAATTGAAGTGTGAGAGCTATTATGGGAGGGTCCCCGCCTGGTTGATTTCACCCCTACTAATGGGAACAGTTTAGTTACAGTGTGCCCAGGGTAAGCACCCAGGCAACATGAACTTAAGGTGTTCGAATGCAAGTGTCATCTTTCAGGCAGTTTTGGGGAATGAACAAGACCATTTTTGGCTCCAGCCTCTTACATCACTGTGGCTGTGACTAGACACTAGTTGGTGAGTGGATGGGGTGTAGGGGAGGCAGAGCCCTAAGTCACCCGCTTCATAACTGAACCTACCTGAAGGTGAAGAGTCACCCTATTTAGAGAACCCTCCTTTCCTATTTCCATCTTCGGATGACCAAGGCATGGCAGGTGAGTAGTGGAGTGTCCACCTTAAGGCAGGAAGCTCTGAGTACCCCATAGTATGTCAGACCAGAGTACAGGGGAGGAGATCAGCACAGGGCCCGTAACAAGTGGTCCACAGCATCGCAGCCCGCCCCACTAGTGGGTGCAGGTGGGTTACTTTATCATATGCTTGGAATCATCTTCACAGTAAGTAAGCCTTCTGCTTATGAAAGCTTATTGCATGACGAATAGATCCAAGGAGGTGATACTTCCCCTCTATCGGGCGCTGGTCAGACCGCAGTTGGAGTACTGCGTGCAATTCTGGGCGCCGCAATTCAAGAGGGATGCGGATAACCTGGAGAGGGTCCAGAGAAGGGCCA
>NW_005842645.1:519162-534322 GCF_000455745.1 Alligator sinensis | reverse complement strand
GACCCGCCCCTCTTCCCTGCCTATGCAGGGGGTCAGACTCGATGATCTATTGAGGTCCCTTCTGACCCTAACATCTATGAATCTATGAATCTATACATCTCTGATTTACCTAGTCTATGAGGCTAGGTACAAACATTCAAAAAGCCTGAGGCAGCATCTAAGTTAGACTGGTTTCCCATTACTTATATTGGTAAAAGTGAAATGTCTGTACCTGGCCTAAAGGTGCAAATCTACTTTGCCTTCTGCTTTCCTTGTAAGAAACAGAGCTTGTTTCTTACCTATATACTGCAAATTAGCAACACACTCTAAATTAGGAGGAGGTGTAAGAATGTAAATGAGTCATAACACATGGTTCACGTCCAGATCTACAAGGTTCCCAGCACTTCCTGCCGAACATCCTCTGTTCTGGCTGAAGGGTTAGAGGGCTGCTGAATAATGGGAGCACAACCCTTCTCTGAACCTGATCCAAAGTTCATTGAAGTTAATAGAGAAACTCCTGTTGATGTCAGTGAGATTTTGTCAGACTCTCTGTGAACAAGGTACTGCTGGAAAGCTTGATTCTAAATCTAGCTTAAATTCAGTTTAAGAAATACCATTTAACATGATTTTGATGGTTTCATGCTAGGTGAATGATATCTGTCCACATCACAAACCATGTAATTTGACTTGCCTGACAATGATATTGAAGAGAGAGTCCCAACAAGAATACCATGAGAACAAGAGCTTGCCAAATGGTATTAACAATCTTTTTCCCATGGGAAAAATACTGGTTGTTCAAAACCTAGGTGTCTGCCAAAAAACTTAGCTGTTTCAGTGACATTTTCATCAGGGAAGTTTCTCAGGTCCAAGGCTAACTAGCAGTTAGGATCCTCACCTGAGATAGGGAAGATAAGATTCTAGTCTCTATTTGCCTAATTCAGGGCAGGATTTATGTCTAAGCCTCCCACATCCCAGGTAAGTGCTCTAACCCAAAGCTAGTTAGTTCTTTTGTTCCTCTGGGGAGCAGAGTAAGGCTCTTGTGCTGCATGCCAGAGACTGGGAGCAGGCAAAGTCTTACTTGGCTCACTGTCCTCTGGTGACTACGCAGGCTCCCTAGTGGCTGTCATTCTGGCAACCCTCTCCAAATTGGTGCCCAGCCCTAGTTTTCCCATTGCACTAACCTGTTGACTCTTTTGGGGTGCATCTGTCTCTTATGACATTTCTAAAGGTCTCTCTTGTTCTACATCAGAATAAACATAAATTTTGCAACACAATTCAAAATTCCAAAACAGAATTGGTGTTTGGTGCTTAAGCCCCTACCAGGACTCCTCCTCAGTATTCAGACTGAATTTATGAGAGACCTTGCACAGTGCCAGACCAAACCAGTTGATGCTATTAGTGACTCATGACTGTGAATGCCAAGGGAACCAAAACAGTTACAAAAGTCAGCTTCCTGAAAGGCATGAGATACCTTCAGTTTGGGCTAGCAGTCAGTTTCTTCAATTTGGGCTAGCAGCGTGGAACCATCAATATTGTGCTTGACAGTTCAGTTGCAGTGGATTTCATTCAGTTTTACTGGGGAAACATAGCAAGTAGTGTTAGATACAAACATGGGTTTCTGGCTGGCCTGGTAGTACTTTCTAGCTTACAGAACAAAGCATCATACATATTGAAAGGAATCTTCCCTCTCTCTCAAATATTTCCCTGGGTAGCCAGGTGCAAAAACTATTAAAAAAAAAAAAGTTGTTAAAAACATTTTTTGTTTTGGTTATTTATGATTCATTTTCAAACCATACTTTTTAACATCAGCATTATGTTATCAGTATTACAGGGTCCATGGAGTGCAGGGAGATGCGGTATAACAGTCTTAACCATGTCAGAAATGGGGGATCCCTGGAGTTCCATTGGTTTTATTACTGCCTGTATACTTCCTGGGATGCCTCTGAATGATCCAGCATCCTGTAGCCTATTGGATGGAACATGCTGTTCCTCACAACCTCTCCTAAATTGTTTTGTCAGAAGGATTATTTCTCATATACAAAACACCACAAAATAAAAAAAAAATACAAAATACAAAATGAATATGTTGTAATACAAAAAAGTTAGATGTTTTTGATAATTTGATTTGCTTTTCATTTTTTAAAAATAAGTCGTGTCAGGGTAACATGGACAGATCTGCAGGTAGCAGATGTTTTGCAGCTGCCTCTGCACATTTGACATTTTGCAGGAATTCTAAGGAGTTTGTTTGAAAATTACTGTGTAACCCAAAACCTTAGGTAATGAGAATGCAGCTACATTTTAACTCTTGCCTTTAGTTTGCCTCATGTGCTGCAGGGCAATGCTCTTACCTATGTAGTGCTTGTTTCCTAGTTTTTTGTTTTGCTAAATATTTGGAATCCAGTTTCAGTTTTGGTAACCAAAAGCGGACTTGGCATGCTTGCCACTTCTTTGACTCTGTATCTAAGGAAACCAGGAGAGATAAAGGGCCATTGCTTTGGAGATTTCAGTATTTGTTGAGTTAAACATTGCTGAGTACTTTAGTGTCCCCGCCCTCATCATGAATGAATCTGGAAAGAATGAGTTTGAAGTCTAGCTCTAGCAGACGATAAACCTTTATTGTATGTGGGATGTTTCGTGTGGAGTAGGGGCCAGTAGCCTCCCAGTCGGAATAAACAGAATTCATCAGCTTACTCATTGTGTCATAGGGTTGGTGTTTCATGGGAGTAGCTCAGGGTGCCTGGCACCTGCTGGAGCAGGGAGGCTAGCTAGCAACAATAAACCCTCAAGCAACCTTGATGACTGCTCTAAGTTCAGACTGTAAATAACAAAGGCATTTATTTTATTTTTTCTGTGAGCCTTGGAACAGTGTGTGAGAGTAAACAAAAGAAAATACAACAGCTCTTGTACAGCAAACAGGTGGTGGCTTGTCTTCTGGTTTCATCAGTGTATTCTGTTTATGGTCCTGTTCTGGCAATTAATGGCCACAGGAGGCTGTCTCACTTTCTTCTCTCCGTGTTCCCTGTGCAACAGACAGACAATGTGTGTATGAAAATCAGTTAAAAAAAAAACCAGAGAAAGATGAGATCAAAGAGAACGATGTGTAGAAAGATCAAACACTTACTGGCTAGGGACAGAAATTATACATAAACTGGTATAAGCGATTGGAAACTGGTTCAAATCTGTAACACAACAAAAGTTCAGTGCACGTAAACTGCTTTCAAAATGGCTAAAACCAGTGTAAGATACACCTGGATTATCAGACTTGACTGATTTAGCCTAATTTGGTTTATTGAACTTCTGTCCCTGATCCCTTCCAAATTCAAGTTAACTCACAGTCCCCCAGCATCCCAGGATGCTTTGCACCTTCCCCACAAACTCCCCCTCTCTGGGTGGGTGGGCTAACCTTGGCCCAAGCTATCTGCTCCAGCTGAGCAGGGGGGCATGCTCTAGCACCCCCCCATGCCAGCTTCTGGCCTGGGTCACTGCAGGCATGTGACTACATTTCTGGAATCAAAAGTGAATGTCTGTTCCCTTGCTTATCAGTTCAATCTATGCAATTTAAGCTAACCTGTGAAGATTGAATCAGCTCAGCCTTGGGCTTTTGACTGTCTGTACTTGGCCACTATCTTCTTTGTCAGCTGTGTTCATGGTTCCTACAAAAGAGCCAGCCATACTATTTGCCTATCACCAGGTCTGTTGCTGTGTCTCCACCAAATCTACTCTGTTTTATATTCTGTGCTCTGCAAGAGATGCACAGGCAGAATTGGAAGTAGAGGTTCAGTCAGAAAGGCTCTTTGAACTGCAGTGATTCACTGTATATTCCTTTGATTGCTTTGCTTCCTGGACCAGCTCCTGCCCATGGACCTGGAGATTTCACAGCAAAAGGAGGCATATGGCTCCCATAGGGTCAGGATAGTAAACCTGGGTCAGGAACGTGAGGTGTATGCAAAGGGTGTGGGGAAGCTCATTAGAGATGTCTAGACAAAGTTCTCATTCTTTTGCAGAAATCGGTGATTTCTTGTCTCTCTTCCTTTTGTGACCTGTAGCTGTATACTTGAAAGCAGTCCTGTGGCAGGGGAGACAGAATTAAACACCAAGATTGTGTCTCAAGACTTAATGCCTCTGTGCAGAATTCTTATGTGAGCTACCTGCTCATTCTTTGTCTGTCCAGACGAATAAGGGGGCTCCTGAATTGTGGTGTAAATCTTCTGTGGCCTTTATTCTCCATGGCTTACAATCTGACACTTTCCCCAAAACAGTCAAAACTAGACTTATGGCAATCCAGATGGAGGAAAAATGAGAGGCTTTGTGTTTGGGCCTGTTTTTATTATTCGCATATCCAGTAGCATAATTGGCTGGGGAAGAGGGAGGGGCAAGCAGTCTCAGGCATCCTCTTTTGGGGGGAAGAAGGTGCAAAAATAGCAACTGCCGCAACAACAGCTAGAGCCATTCCAGCAGAGAGCCATTTCAGCAGCTGTGGCTACCCTGCTATGCCTCTGGGCATATCTTATGTTTTCATGGCCAATAAATCACTTTTGTTACTGGACTTTATGAATAGTCACAGAAATTTTTCTGTGAATTTGTCCAAGATGCAACAGGAATAGCTAAGGAGAAAAACTTAACAGGGAATTTTAGGATTCTTTCTGAACAAGGGGAAGCTGCATAAGAACAGAAATACTCAGATTGACTTGAATTCCTTGCCCTTGGGTACACATCACAACAGTCTGGAAAGTTTATGATTTCAACTCATCCTTTAAGATGCCTGATGTGTACTGCACTGCTACTACATGTGTTGGTGCTAGCTGGCATGTGATTTCTGTTTTTCAGATAAAAGCTGAAATCATTCTCTTAAAGTATGTACTTTAAAAAGCAATGCTTTCAGAAAAAATACATATACTGCAGTTACAAAGCATGAATCATTTTCTGATTCAAAGGTAGAGTTAGTATAATATAACTCTGGAAAACCAGTTAGTCTCTAAGGTTTGGTACAGACATTCAATAAGTCTGAGGCAGAATTGATCTAAGCTACACAGTTTTTGTAAGCAATATAGTTTAGATCGGTAGTGAACAGAACACACATTCACCCTTTGGAGGGGCAGGGGGAGTGGGCAAATCTTAGACTGGGTTCTGCCATTTTTAAACCAGTCTGTGTGTGCTGTGTTCTGTTATGGGTATAGGTCAGTTCTGTGTGTGGAACATCTGTTCTGTTACAGGTATAGACCAGTTTCTGATCAGTTATACTGGTAAAAGTATAATGTCAGTACCTGGCCTAGAGATGCCACCCTGCTCTGCCTTCTGCCTGACTTCAGACTAACATGGTTGCCTACTTCTCTGTATAATAATAGAGGCCATATTTTCCAACTATTTATTAAAGAAGTATTTCATACCTCTGTTTACCTTCTGTAAAAATAAAAAATTAGAATAATGTAATTAGTTTGCTGATCATCTGTTATTAGAAACACAAATGATGCAATGGCAAATCTATAGGAAAAGACTATCACTGAGTGATAAAACAGAGGATTAGAAGTTAGGCAATATGATTTTTACTTCTTACCCCAACTTGCATCTCTACCACACAGGGGTTGTCATGGTTATTAATTCATATCTGAAAAGGTTTTTTACTTGAATAGTATTGATGAGTGGTGTTATGGAAATGTATATTATCTATTCTGCCATTCATTCTTATCTGGGTATGTGGGTGAGTAATATGACAGGGAACATTGAGTAGGGCAGGTGGGAACACTGTGAGGCTGCACTGGGAACTCGACTGAAACAGTCCAACTGCACAGCCAATACTTTCAGCACCCACTGGCATTGTAATAGTGCAGTGGTTCAAAGCACATGGAAATTAGGGTGAAACCAAGCGCAACTAAAATTTGGGTTATGCTTGTCATTCCCATTTGGCCTCCAAAGATAAAGCCAAATGGAGTCAAATCTCATATTTAGAGAGAGAGCTGACTTCTAATATGCCCCATCAAGTTTCAGTATCTGCATGTACAAGTCAGATTTGCACCTTTATTTCTGGTACATTAGAGCATCTTTCTTGATCCAAACACATTAAAATCAATGGAAAGGTTCCTGTTGCCATCAACATACCAGTACTTCAGATGTAGAATCACAGGAAGTTAGGGTTGGAAGTGACCTCAGGAGGTCATCTAGTCCAACCTCCTGCTCAAAGCAGGACCATACCCAACTAGATCATCCCAGCCAAAGCTTTGTCTAGCTTGGTTTTGAAAACCTCCAAGGATGGAGCTTCCACCACCTCTCTGGGTAACCGGTTTCAGTGTTTTACTACCCTCCTAGTGAGAAAATTCTTCCTAATATCTAACCTAAACTTTCCTTGTTGCAGCTTGAGACCATTGTTTCTTGTTCAGTCAATATGTTTATAACATTTCTATGGTGATCCTGAGACTGCTGCCAAGAAGCAAGCCATGTCTATTCACTACTGCTCTGCATATGCTGAAAAAATTGTTGTGTATTACAGTAGAGCAGGGCACACTTAGCACTGCTCCCAGTACATTTAAAGTTGAGATCCTGATGGTGTCTCTCAGCATGTTTCAAAAACTGACCACAAGATATTTTTTTGGGATGCAGTAAGTTGGCAGGTCTTATTTTTAGTAGTGGATTTGGGACTGTTACAGAGAGGGTGCTGCTGTACTTTACATTATCTACCACATCCTTTACTTATATGACCATCAAATAGTTTGGAACATGTAGGGACTTTGTACACACCATGTTTCTAGCCCTTTCTTGTGCTGCAACTGCATGACTGTTTGCACGAGCACGTTTTCTGGATGCTTTAAAAATCTTTCTGGTGCATTAAAGTAAAACCCATCAGATGTAGTTTAGTTTGCCTCACTGTGAATTAATGCGTTGCGTCAATGGATTTGTTGTATGAAAACGTAAAGGCACTCAAAGACATATAATGAGCCTCTTCATTTATCAGATGGCGCTGTGATGTTTTTGTAGTTCACCTCTTCAAATTGCTTCTGTTTTCAAATTGCTTCCGCTTTTTTTTTCTTGTGTGGTTTGCCAGCTCCATGCTCCCACAGGTGCGTGGCAGGGCATGGGGTGGGGGGCCCTGGGCTGGCAGGGGGGGGCAGCGCTGGACTGTCCTGGTCTCCTGCAGCATTGGCTGGGGACCAGGCTTAATTCGTTTGAAAACCAAGTGCATGCAAACACTGATGCAACACTCCAAAGCTTAATTCATTCAAAAAGCCTAGTGCATACAAACACTGATGTGACACTCCAAAATAAACAAGTTTAAATTTTATAAACCTATTTAATTTAATGAGGACTAAACCCTGTGGTGTGTCCAGGTGCCCTTAAAATATAAAACTGACCAGTTTTCACATTTAAAATAATATTGCCACGTTGTATCTGATACCACAACATTAAATTATGCTTGATATAGTATAGAGAATACTGTATGGCACACATTAAACCAAATTTAAAATATTATGCAACCTGGACAGTTTTAAATACAGTGTGTAAGTTGTAATATTGTTTATTAGTTACTTAACACCATAGTTGAGTGTAGTGATTTACATTAAGGAGTGTGTACATCCGGTTTCTGCTTTTGAAAGCACACAGTATAAAGATACAACAGAGACCTGTTAAATCGTAAAAAATGGTGTGTATAGATATTAGCAGTGCTGGCGATAGTGAAACAAATGGGCTTTCAGAGCAAGCTGAAGGAACAGAGACTGGGTATTTAGCTCAGAGAAATCTGACATTTGACAAACTTCCATCATTCAGAAAAAAACCCTGATGACATTCAATATGGAAAAATGCAAGGTACTCCACCTCGGCGGGGACCCGCATTGTGCTTATAGGCTCGGCAGTGCTATGCTTGCTAGCACCACAGCCGAAAGGGACTTGGGGGTCATGATTGACCACAAGATAAACATGAGCCACCAATGCGATGTCACAGCTGGTAAAGTGAACAAAACTCTGGCTTGCATCCATAGATGCTTCTCAAGTAAATCTCAGGATGTCGTTCTCCTACTGTACTCGGCACTGGTGAGGCTGCAGCTGGAGTACTGCATCCAGTTCTGAGCTCCACAATTCAAAAAGGATGTGGAGAAGCTTGAGACAGTCCAGAGGAGAGCCACATGCATGATCAGAGGGCATGAGAACAGGCCTTACGAAAAGAGGCTAAGAGCCATGGGACTCTTCAGCTTGGAAAAGCACAGGCTCAGGGGGAACCTGGTGGCAGCTTATAAGTATATAAGGGGTGAGCATCAGGATCTGGGGGAACATCTGTTCACCAGAGCACCCCATGGGATGACAAGGTCAAATGGTCACAAACTCCTCCAAGACCGTTTTAGGTTGGACATAAGGAAAAACTTCTTTACTGTCTGAGCCCCCAAGGCCTGGAATAGACTCCCTCCAGAGGTGGGGCAAGCACCTACTCTGGACTTTTTAAAGAAATGTTTGGATGCTTATCTTGCTGGAATCCTTTGACCCTAGCTGGTAGGGGGCTGGACTTGATGATCTTCTGAGGTTCCTTCCAGTCCTAATGTCTTTGAAATCTATGAAAATAATTCATTCCACAATGGTGTTTTGAAGTGAGCAAGAATCAGAAGGTTGTAAATTGTGGGTGGAAGGCAATGGCAAAGAAGGTATGAAATGTTAGGAAATCAGTATAGAAAATAGCATAGAGCAGTAGGTGGAGGGCTAAAGAAAGATCTAATAGGGATTTGCAGAAAGAAGAAAAAGCAGCTAGGAGGGAGAGAAGAACAGAATCTGGAGCATATAAACGTCCACCACATGTGGTCTATGATCACCCAATATAAGTAACTTGGGATGGGGGGAGGGGTGGGCAGGTGGGATTGGATTAGGTTTGGCAGGTCTAGGGGGAGATTTAGTGGGGCAGAATAGAGAGGGCTGGTGGGTCTGCAGTGGGGGCTCTCAGGGTGGAGGTTGGGGTGGTCAGGGGGTAAAAGTAGCTCAGTAAGGAGCAGGGGGGTAGGAGGAGCACAACCCTAGGTTTGCGGTGAGTGGCTGGGCTTTCCTAGCCCCTGGGCTGCACTCCAAACATATGCAGGCTTTTGATAGATCAGGTTAACGCATTCTCAATCCAAGTTAGTTCACCTTCTCACCTTTGGCTAGGTACAGACATTCAAAAAGTCTAAGTTGATCTAAGTTGCACGGCTTTCTGTATGCAGCATCGTTTAGATCAGTAGCGAACAGAACACACATTCAGCCTTTGGTGGGGTGGACGGTGGGAGCAAATCTTAGACTAAGTTCCTTCATTTTTAAACTAGTCTATGTTGCTGAACTTCTGTTCTAGTATGGGTATAGACTGGTTTCCAACCACTTATACCCATACCAGTAAAAGTATAATGTCTGTACCTGGCCTTTGACTCCAGTTAGGTTGACTCAATGTACACAACTGACTAAGCATGAAGTGGGTATAAAGGGAAATTACGAATTAGCTTCTATTTCAGTTGTCTATAAATTATATGTTACGTATTTTAATTCATTCCTACATTAAATCACTGGTGTTGTATGAGGAAAAAATTGGACTATCATTATACTGTTGTTGTAGTTGTTAAGGAGATTGGCTTTTGGGCACCAAAAAACTAAGAGAAAGTCCCAGATGCTCTGCAGAGCTCAGACTAACTACAGGGTCTCCAGAACTAGAGGTAGTTGTAACCACTACTAGTTTTGACTAGTTTAACCACCTTTGTGCAGCACGGTGAGTGGGCTGATTTTCTGTGCAACTCAGTGGATGCAGCATGACAGTCTGGTACCCTGGGATCTTTTTTTGGGTGGGTGAGCTGACTATGAAACTTGTCCAAATTCAGGACAAAATTCATATTTCAGAGTCTGTGAGGAATATAGGCCACTGCTCTGAAATTTGGGACTGTCTTGGAAAACATTGCCTTGGCAAGGATGTTTGGTGCCTGGGGCAAAGCCTGCAGTAGCAGCCCGGTCTCGCCCCATGCATAGATCCGGGGGGGGACATGCTCCCCCCCATGCTTGCCAAGGAATGCATGCAGTGGTGGGAGTTGCCCTCCCGCCATCCTAGTGGCCCCCCCAAATGAGTTGTTTGCAGCTGTGTCCTGTGCCTTGCCCTGGATGGGCAGCACCTGTTGGCGCCCCTCCACTTTGGCCCTCAGGGCAGTTGCCCCACTCGCCCCCTGCCACCTCTTGCTACAGCACTGTTGGAAAATATAGGACAGTTGGTCACTTTAGCAGTTTTATGTTTATTCTACTATAAAATGAAGCGGAAGCCATCCTTTTAGCACATTTTAGTGCCATTACAAGTTTGTCTTTATGTGGTAATTAAGGAAGTGAGTATGTCATAAAAAATGCTGGAGAGGGGAAAAAATCACATGAGTAACAGCAAATATTGATAAAAATTACTGATTTGGGACTGATCCATAATTGCCACTGTGTTCTTCTGTGTCCTTTCTACTTGCAGCGTCCCAGACTTAACTGCATCTCACTTTGACATTCAGTGGGCAACCAGCAGGATTTCTTCACCTCTCTGCATGGAAGAAATATGCCAGAGTAACAGACCTCCTTCAAATCCAAATCAGGGTGTCACAAAATCTGTAGCACCTATAACAACCAGGACAACTCGCTGAGCTACTTATAGCAACAGCTGAAATATCTTATCACAGTCCGTACTGATGACAAATTAAAACTACAGTTTGAACATGAGCATATTTCCAAATAAAGGGCTTAATCTTGCTTCCAGTGAAGTAAATGGCAAAACTTTATTTGACTTCAGTGGAACCAGGTCAGGGCCCAGGGCATATTCAGAGAGAGTCAGGAGATGGGACGTTTTCTAGCATTTTGTTTCATATTTTGGGTATTTGGAGAGTTTTGTTTTTAGTTTTTAGTACTTCTATGCCACTGAGATAGTGACTAACAGTGATACCAGACTAAATTATGACTCTGCCTTGACCCCTGAATAAAGGTCCACCCTGTCCCTAGAGTAAGCTGGAAGGCACATTGTGACTCACCCGGTCTCAGTCTGCCTTCTGGGTTTCCCTTTGCTTCATGGGGAAGGGACTTTGTCAGTTCTATACTTGCTGCAATACAAGGCCCCTCTAATACTAGTGTAATCTCATTGGCCAGGGCATTGAGGTAAGAATGAGGCCCACTCCATCCTCCATCTTTCCACAACACCAACCCCAATATATATAGTTTGCACAGAACTGTCGAGGGGGTACTCTGTGTTCCCTGGAGGTTCTGAATACTGCTGCAGTCCCAAACCTAGAAGCATACCAGTGGGGCTGCTCTGAGTTTGTCCCTGGCACCACTCAAAGGCATACTGGAGACCAAGAGCTCAGGAATGAGCACTGGGGAAAAGCCTATAGCAGTCTCATTGACCAATCTCTGGGTCTAAAGTGCATCAGCAGACTCAAGTGAATGAGGTGTGCTTGGCTCTACCCTCCCTAAGACACATTGCTGCTGTAGTATAGACCAGCTCTATGTCTTCCTTTACAGCAGACAAGTCATGTCCTTTGGCCAGCTGCTACTAAATATTACTAGTATGGAACCTTTCTTTAATAAGAGAGTCTTAAAAGTTTCCATTAGTCACTGAAGATGCATAATACCTTTTTAGGGAAATACAAATAATTTAATGTTTGCTGCTGAAATCCTTTATGACTCTTTACATTTTTTCTCTGTTAAAATTGAAATTGGTCAGAAGGCAGGGTTGATATGCACCTTCATAGACTAACTAAATAATATACATAGTGAGAGTTCACAACTGTCTTTGTAAACCCAAGTTCATTTCAGATGCAACGTTGAAATTGCTCACCGATGATTTGGGGAATCTGTATATGTATAGTTTATGAATTCTAGTTACAGTTATGGAGTCCTGAAATTGATGATATTTTTTACTGCTTCTGTAAAGAGCTGTCTAATCTTACTGACAATGGTGGTGTCATTTTCTTCTGAGATTAATTACAATGGACCATCACTGAATGTAATGACTATACTTTAATTGGCAATAAGTGTGCTAAGAAAGTTAGCTAAAGCTACTTTCTTTATATGTCTCTAGGAAGGAGGTGTTATAAAGTGGCAAGTTACCACTTACAGGACAAAGAAGCCAAGGTGTTGTTAGATGACTGTATATCAACAAGCTCATCACCAAAGCACGATTTTGGTAGGAGGGGGAAGAAACAAGCATGTTTTCATAGTTGGGGCACCGTTTACCTGTGCGACCAACCAAGGTCAGAGAAGGTGAACTGAGATGACAGTTGAAGATGTACACAGAGATACTTGAAAGGATCCTGAACTCCCCCAGATAACTTAATCCTAACCTATAGCACTCCAGAAGAGTGGGGAACCTGTGGGAAATTAACAGTATGTGATTGATTTGTATCTAGTTTATAAAATTGTTTTTGTGCAAATAAGTAAAAAGCAAAGATGATTTCTGTAACTGTGTATACGTGTGTTTCTGAGATGCTTTCACTATTGTGAAAGCACCCGAGAACATCCTCACAACTGCAGAATAGGGAGAAGAGGCTTTTTGAATACTAGGTACTTAGCCAAGGGAGATAGCTAGCTGGACCACAGTTTCCAGCTGTCATGGGGAGGCATTAGTCAGAGGATTTGCACCCCATAGTGCCTGGACTATGTTTATATTCAGTAGGCCTAAAGCACACTAGTCCTAGCATGAAGTCACCTGTTGGGAATATTAACAGGGGAGCTTGATGAAATCTATGATGCACATGTTTTTTGCACTTATCCTAAGTTATATTTGGGTGCTCCTTGAATTGTCAATGCTACCTTATTTAAACAAAAATGTATAGTAGAAATTTGTTCCCCCTCCAATTTCTAATTTACCCATGAAGAAACATATCATGCTCTGAAGAAGATTCCATCCAAGACTTGTAAATCAGACCCAATCCTTCCCAGAAGTGGAAAGACAATCATGAAGAATTGGAGCTACTCTTGGCTAAAATAGTGAGTACATCATTCAGGGAAGAAATCTTCCCTTCTGCCTTCAAAAAGGTCATAGTATCACCAAAAAAACTCCACCTGGATATGTTGGTTTTTAGCCAGCTACTGTCCTGCATCAAACCACCTGTTGCTGAATGAGCTCACTGGGAGGCCAACTACAAGCTCATCCAACTAAAGCTGACATTCCAGACCTGGTACAATCTGGATTCAGATTAGAATCTGAAACTGATGCATGGGTGCTGATGGATGATCTTCCATCACTGAATAGGTGACAGAGATCCGTTTTTATCCACCTGGACAACTCTGCAGCATTTAAGTACAGCAATTGGCTTTCCTGGAGAGGTGACATAGATGCAGAGTAATGTGACAAACTTTCTTGGGGGAGGCAGTCAGCAAATAATGATGGGAAACTATCCCTATACCACCAGCTTCCTCTCTTTTTGGCATTACACCAAGATCAATTCCTTTCCTACTGTTTATTTCAATATCAACATGTAACAGCTTGAATGAATTTAGTAAATCAGTAGGACGTGACACCCTAGAGTGCTGAAACAGCTAACTGAAGAAGTGTTTGCAACTGTGTTTACAAACTCCTGCAGGACCCAGTGAACTTGATAAGGACTAACACAGTACCCAGATTTAAAAATGGTAAAAAAAGGCTCTAGGAAAGACCAGCTATCCTGACTTGGAAGTTACTAAATCAAATTATAAAACAGTCAATTTATAAATAAGTAGAGGATTAGAGGGTGATCATTAGCAGGCAGCATGGCTTTGTTAAGAACAAGTCATGCCAAACTAATTTAATTTCCTTTTTTTTTTTTTTGGACCAGTTTAGTGGTTAAGGGGAATGCAGTGGACTTTGGTTAGGCTTTTAGCCAGCTTCACATGAAATTGTTATAAGTAAGCTGGAAAAATATGGGCTAAATAGAACTACCATTAGGTAGATGCAGAGCTGCAAGCAAAGAGTAACTATAAGTGGATCAATGCTGGATTGGCAGAAGGTCTCAAATGGGGTTCTACTGTGGTCTATTCTGGGTCTGTTCTAACACTTCTTTTATTAATCACTTGGATGCAGAGAGAGAGAGAGAGAGAGAGAGAGAGAGTGTAAACTGATGAAATCTGCAGATGACATAAAACTTGCTGGGGTTATAAACACTCTAAAAGACTGTACTAAAATCCAAAGGGATCTGGATAAATTGAAGAACTGAGCAATAATAGACAACAAAAGTAAATTCAACAAACAGAAATGTAAGGAGCTACACATAAAAAACTAAAAACAAAACAATAAATACAGAATGGGGGATTCTGGCTTGGCAGTTGCACTGCCAGTAAGGATTTGAGGATTACCGTGAATTAGCAATGCAATGCTGTCAAAAGAAAAGCAAATGCAAATGCAAATTTGGGTTATATTAACAAGCATTAAATACAAGATACAATCTCTACTCTATACTTGGCCCTGGTTAAGCTTTTGTGGGAGCATTGATCCAGTTTTGGACTCTGCATTTTGAGAAAGAAGATGTAGAACACACATGTAAAGGATATTAGTTGAGTTTTTTAGTGACATTCTGGAAGGCATTCAGTTATGTTATGGCACTATTGATGTCTGAGGCATTAGGACTTCTATAAAAATGGGACTTTTCTGTTTGTCTATAACAAACTGATACTAATTAAGGCATGTTTTTTCTTTACATATTAAGACATTTTTGGGAGGTGACAATACCATGAAACAGAAACATGTTTAATAATTACGTGATTAATGTTTTCATCTGGGAAAAATGCTTTCTGACACTCCCTAATGCATACATAAATCAACTTGCAAAGTAGGTATATGTTATCTTCAATTTACAGATCAGAAACCTGACATAGGAGATGAGTTAAATTGTCTGGGAATAAAATGCAAATTCACGCCCTGCAGAGAACCAGCACGAGGCCTATATATCATTTAAGGACCTCAAATGCAACTTTTATGGCAATTAACTGGGCAACTGGTCTTATGCTGGTCTTCTTCCCAAGGACATTTTTCAGAGTCTATCATAACTAGGATTGACATGCAGTAACATTTGCCAAATCAGCTATATGACTTCTATTGAAAGTCAAAGGAATTTAGGCTCCATAAGTGTCTTAGTCACTTTTGATTGTGGTCCTTTGTCCTTAAACTCTAACATTTTCAAGACCACTTAAGTCACTTAGATGTTTTCACCACTGATGATTTCTTGGTCTCCAGTTTTGTGCTTGTACCACAGCACCCTCA